>NC_053165.1:34068745-34086978 GCF_016835505.1 Polypterus senegalus
TTTTCATACAAACAAAATGTAGCTCAAAGTGCTTTACATAATAAAGAATAGAAAAATAAGAGACACAGTAAGAAAATAAAATAAGTCAACATTAATTAACATAGAATAAGAGTGAGGTCCAATGGCCAGGGGGGACAGAAAAAACAAAAAAAACAAAAACTCCAGACGGCCGGAGAAAAAAAATAAAATCTGCAGGGATTCCAGGCCATGAGACCGCCCAGTCCCCTCTGGGCAATCTACCTAACATAAATGAAACAGTCCTCTTTGTATTTATGGTTTTCACGGAAGGATTTGATGATGATGATGATGATGATGATGATCACGTGGACTTCTGGCTTTTAGTCCATCAATGCTGGGGCATCATGGTGCTTTGAGTAGGTTGGTGGTGGCGCATTGTTGTGCTAGCGGTTTTCAGCTGGCAGCCAGTCTGCAATGAGCGCAAAAAAGATGGAGTGCCATAATATAGTCCACTCACTACAGCATTATTATTGATGAATATCAAGACAATGGAAAAAAAAAAAACATGTGTTGGTTAATTTTCTTATTTCTATAACATTACCAAATTTCAATTAAATCAGTCAAAGCGTTTTTGAGGTAGTGGGGTATTTAGGTTTTCAGTTTTAGGGGTGGGTTTTACCCTTACATATTGATATTTTGAAATGTCCTTTCTTAGGAGATACCTTACATATTGATATTTTGAAATGTCCTTTCTTAGGAGATACCTAATGCTAGATGTACCATCCTGCCAAATTTCAGCTTTTTACCTAAAAGTGAAGTAGTTTTTTTTTTTTTTGGTGAAAGAATGAGCCAGTCAACTTTGCATAAATATATATCTTATATATAAATGACTACACGTGGAAGTGTGTGTGTCTATTTGGCCCAGAAGTGAGAGGTGGAGTCGGGGTAGGGCTTTGCCTACGAGGAAATGGAAAACTCGCTTAGCCGCTAATAACACAACACATCAGCAAAAAGAAACCTCTGAAGAAAGACGAAGTTGCTTACTTTGCTAACATCTGTAAAATAGGTACCCCTTTTTCTTTTCCTCCCACCGCTAATACACAAGCAATGTGAGCACATCAGTAAAACAAGTCCTCCTAGTAGAGAGATGCCCAGAGTAGTTCCTTTCAATTACCTCACATCTCCCCAAATTTTGATTTTTTTTCTGATGATTTCAATAGTTTTTAGCTAGTAAAAATGGCTAGTACATTTATAAATTGTCTTACATACACATCAGAGGATCACCTTCTGGTCTTATCAGATGTAAGCATTACCACCTGAAGACACAAGGGGGTGCTGTCGCTGACGACATCTCTTTTTCTACAGTCATTGCAGAGAAACTGCCCAGTGACTCCACCCTTTCCAGTCCAGCGACTATAAACTTAGCTCATAGTTGGATGAGCAGACTGCAAGATGGTACTCCAACTTACCGAGTGTGACCTACGGTTTTCCAGCAACACAGCAGGTTTCTAGGCGGTACTGCCTTGCCTTGTTTAGCACCATTGGTCGTCTGTTTCTTTTAACTTAGTGCTTATTGAAAGGGGAGACCCGGTTATGCACCCCAACATTTCTCTGGTGGGCATGTCTTTACCATTGAGCCACAGTATAGTTATTACATAGGTTAATTATTGCAGTATACTGTAAATATTCATGGCCAGTGAAAAACAACGCAGTTTATTTTGTATTCTACTCTTTACTGAGTGCAGGCTCAGAGTGATATAACAAGTTCACATGTCCATACAATGGCAGACTTTACAAATTACTAATTACATTATGAATGGACATAAAGATACTTGTTAGGCGAAACATTCAGAACTAAAAAGTAGGTTGAAACTGACTAACATAAGTAAAACCTAACAATACCTGTCCATTGATTACTTGTTGAACTATGGGCAAGAATCAGAATTGAATTTCCTTGTTAGGAAACTGTAGTAACTGTAGCTGCGTTTTCCCCAAATTACCAAAGTTCAGCGGCTTCAACTCAAAAAATGGGATTCAACAAAAGCCTAACGTGCAGAAATGATTCCACAGACAAAATATCTTCGTTTTTTGAAGTTTAGTTAAGTTTCAAAGTAAAATAGTTCACACAAAAAAAAGAAAATTAAAATAGAAAAAAAGGAAAAATTAATTTTAAGAAAAGTTCAATTCTAAGCTTAATCTTGTTACATCTCAAATCATTATTTACTTAACATTTCTGAACCATTTCAAAACAGTCAGAAAACTGTATGTTTATCCCATTTCTAACTTGAAATGAGTCTTTTAAGTCCCTATGTACTGGGACCTGTTCTAAACAACTGAGCTTATTATCACACTGTTTCTCAGTAACAGTAAGAAGGTTCTATCTCTTGCTAACTTATAGGGGGAAAAGACTACACCATAAGTTATGACTATGAAAAAAAATGTATGTTCTATTCAAATTAAGCAAACATTGATATGAGTTTAACTCAAAACTTCAACTTTCTAAGATTAGCTCTTACAGTAACCATTTATGAACTTTGATTTACACAGACAAATCTGTGAGGCATTATATGAATTAAAGTAATTTCTAAAATATGGCTTTTAGTATGGCGGCACAGTGGCGCTGCTGCCTCGCAGTAAGCAGACCTGGGTTCGCTTGTTCGCTTCCCGGGTCCTCCTTGCATGGAGTTTGCATGTTCTCCCCGTGTCTGCGTGGGTTTCCTCCCACAGTCCAAAGACATGCAGGTCAGGTGCATTGGCGGTCCTAAATGGCCCCTAGTGTGTGCTTGGTGTGTGTGTGTGCGCGCACTATGGTGGGCTGGCGCTCTGCCCGGTGATTTGTTCGTGCCTTACGCCCTGTGCTGGCTGGGATTGGCTCCAGCAGACCCCTGTGACCCTGTGTTAGGATATAGCGGGTTGGCTAATGACTGACTGACTGATTTTTAGTAAAATAAGCTGTTCTCTGATTCTGTAATGTAATATGTGTACTGCTACAGAAATGTACAGAGTTATGTGGATTAATTTTACTTTGAAACAAGTTAGCTGTAAAATAAATTGAACTTTTTTCTTGTATATTTTAGTATACTATTGAAGAGAATATGTTCCAGTCATTGTTTTATCCTCTTCAAACAAAGTTTCTGAACACTGTGAATACTTTGTGTGGAAGAATACCACAGATCTTTCTTAAACAAATTGAGAAGACTTTGAAGAAGGTATATGAACAGCGTGTGGTCGTTCATTTGGGACATCTACAGTATTAGAAAGGTACTGGTGATACAATCTTATGTAAATTGTGATGCACTCTACAGAAAAAAAAAATTAAAAAGAAAAATGTGTGACATAATGAAAACTAGTACATAAAATAAATTATACTTCAGTAATAAATGTTTATACAGCAAACAATATTGTGGCCTGTAGATGTAATAGTAATTAAATTTAACTGATCTAAACGAAGATGGTATATGTGGCATAATAACACAGGTCAGGTATATTCATTTGCATATTCATCTCATGGCTTTGTGGGTTTTCTCCTGCATCCAGAAGACGTTCTTACAAGGAAAACTAGTAACTGTAAATTGTCTTTATGTGAATGAGTGCGAGTATGAATCCGAGTGTTCTCTGCCATGGGCTTTTCACATTGTCTCAAAAGCTACCAGGAAAACATTTAGTCCCCACAATCCTAAACTGGACTAAAGGCTAAATAATCAATGGAGGGAAGGATGATACTAATATGCAAGGGATGACTTAGATCAGGGGTGTCAAACTCCAGGCCTGGAGGGCCGCAGTGGCTACAGGTTTTCATTCTAACCCTTTTCCTAATCAGCAAGCAGTTTTAACTGCTGATTCACTCCTTAATTTTAATAGCCCTGTTTTGAAGGATTCAGTCCTCTGAATTGATTTCTTTCTTCATTAAATGACAGCCAAACAGAAATGAGATGTGAAACGAGCCAACAGATGACCAGCTAAACTAGGATTTCAAACTCCAACCAATCTCTTAATGAGAAGCTGATTCTTGCTATTACTTAAACCTGTTATTTAATTCCATGGCTTGTTGCTGCTCTCATTCTGCCTCTGCAGACATTTCCAAAACTGATGCTTTTTATGTTTTTTCTAAGAACACTGTCCAAATGTTTTGGTGACCTGAGAGGTCAACCTTACCGAGACCTTCACCTTTCTTTAATTTTTAGATATTGTGTAGGCACAGGTGAGCTGGTCATGTGGTGGCTTGTTTTGTGTCTTATTATTGTTTGGTTGCTAATTAAGGAAAAAAGAGACAACTAAGGTGCCTGAGTCAAGGTAATTAAAACTAAGCCAAAAGAAGTTAATCAGCAGTCAAAACTGGTCACTAATGAGGAAGATGGTTAGAATGAAATCCTGCAGCCCTACAGGACCGGAGTTTGACACCCATGACCTAGATTTTATTATCACTAGTGCTCAAAAAGTACCTGCATGAACAGACTTTGTACTCAGACAAATTAAAAGTCATAGACCTCTGTTTTTATTTCCATTTTCAACTTGGAATGATTGTCATTCTTTTTGATTGACACTGCAAAGTATGTTTTGCATCCACAATGTAAAAGTTTCCTTAGGGTTGAATGCTTTAGTGTTCAGCTTGCAAAAATGAGTATGCATTGAAGGATCAGTTCAGTATTTTTCAAATCAAGGTTATTTCTTCACAATTAATGGTACAGTGAACCCTCGTTTATCACAGTTAATCCGTTCCAGAGTCTACCGTGATAAATGAATTTTCGCGAAGTAGGATTCTTTATTTATAAATCAAATATTTTTGCAGTTAGAGTATAGAAAACCTGTTTACAACCTTCTAAATACGTTTTTTTAACATTATTAGAGCCCTCTAGACATGAAATAACACACTTTAGTCACCATTACACTCAATATATTAGACAAAATAAGAGAAAATATTAGATATTACAAATATCATATTATTACTAGGCTCACCCGCCTTTTAAGGCGACCGACTTTTATCCTCAATTTGTGTGCGCTCCATGTGTACATCAGGCATGTAAGTGCAGGGAATGAGAACATTAAAGTGCCCATTCATAACATCTCCCAATAACCTAAATTTTTTTATCCCCTCGAGTGCCTGTCCAAAGTCGTACAATGTCAGCCCGAATCTGTACCGCTAAAGACGGAGTTTCATGCACTAAATAAGCTATAGATGAGAATAAGCAAGCACATCTCCCCTGATCTTTACTACGTGGTGAGGCATTTGTACTCCATCAACATTAATTATTTCCAGAGACATAAATTTGTCTATTTTTCCAGCGCATCGCGCACAAAAGCAAGGGAATGATGGGAGCACCAGAACTCTGCTCACATCGCGTCGCTTTGTGCCCCAAGTAGTAAGTCTGTGATAAGCGGAATACCACTACGCTTTGCACTCACGGGACGGAAGGACAATCCCGAACGCTTTTATATAGTAGATTATTGTACTGTACATTTAATTACACACACACACACACAAAGTTCTTACATACAACCACTAACCTATGAAGGCACAACCTCAGTAGGAGAGTCTTCAGGTGGTGCAGTATCTTAAACAGGTGCATCGTTGTCTTCTTCCGCTGAAGGAGTACTAAGAGTAGGCAGTGGGTATCCGGGTGGGCGGCTGAAGAACATCTTGATAGGCAGTTGCTGGCACTGTCTTTTCAATCAATCAATCAATCAACATTTATTTATATAGCATATTTTCATACAAAAAAATGTAGCTCAAAGTGCTTTACAAAATGAAGAATAGAAAAATAGAAGGCACAATAAAAAATAAACATAAGTCAACATTAATTAACATAGAATAAGTAAGGTCCGATGGCCAGGGTGGACAGAAAAAAAAAAAAAACAAAACTCCAAAGGCTGGAGAAAAAAAATAAAATCTGCAGGGATTCCAGGCCAAGAGACCGCCCAGTCCCCTCTGGGCATTCTACCTAACATAAATGAAACAGTCCTCTTTGTATTTAGGGTTTTCATGGAAGGACTTGATGATGATGGTCACGTAGACTTCTGGCTTTCAGTCCATCAATGTTGGTGCATCATGATGCTTTGAGTAGGTGGTGGTGGCGCAGTCCGCCGCCACCACAAAGAAACTGGAAAAAGAAACAGAAGAGAGAGTAGGGGTCAGTAAGGATTTTGGAGCCACTATGAATAGTTATTGTGATGAATTGAACATACAAAGTATCAGTATTAAGTTAAAGTGAAGTTATGAGAAGGCCATGTTAAAGTAATGTGTTTTCAGCAGTTTTTTAAAGTGCTCTACTGCATTTGCCTGGCGAATTCCTATTGGCAGGCTATTCCAGATTTTAGGTGCATAACAGCAGAAGGCCGCCTCACCACTTCTTTTAAGTTTAGCTTTTGGAATTATAAGGAGACACTCATTTGAAAATCTAAAGTTACGATTTGGAATATAATGTGTCAGGCATTCCGATATATAAGATGGAGCGAGATTATTTAAGGCTTTATAAACCATAAGCAGTATTTTAAAGTCAATCCTGAATGACACAGGCAACCAGTATAGTGACATCAAAACAGGAGAAATGTGTTCGAATTTTCTTTTCCTAGTTAGGATTCTAGCAGCTGCATTCTGCACTTGTTGCAAGTGATTTATGTCTTTTTTGGGTAGTCCTGAGAGGAGTGCGTTACAGTAATCTAGTCTAGTCTTTTCATATGTGTGAGGAGGCTTTTGTAGGGTATTGCCATCTTTGATCATATCCAAGAATTTCACCTTCTCCTGGATAGTAAGCATCTTCCTCCGGCACTTAGTTTTATTGTCAGAAGGCTTAGAAAAAGCAGCACGTTTAGGAGCCATCGTGGGGCTTAGATAAAAGATCTCAGAAAGCGCATGCGTAGTGACGTAAGCGTGTATGAGAAAAAATCGCGATAGAGTGAGGCCGTGAAAGTCGAAGCATGATATAGCAAGGGATCACTGTATATACTAATTTGCCATATGAAAATGCATTCTAAAATGAAGAATTTTTTTATCAATCATAAAAAATACCAAGCCTGCTCTTGTGCTTTATAATGAAGGTAAAAGACACTGGTGTCCCAACATGAAAACAAAATCCTTCAGACTTACAGAATACACCCACATTAAAGCAGGACCTTTGAGTCATGCTTATTACAACAAAAGTAAAGAGTAAATAATTTATTTTATTACAGAATCTTGGTACTGTTTTCTTTAGGTAAGAATATGTTTCTTGCTCACTTATTTGTTTGCAGTGGGCATCATAGATGGAGGTGGATGAAACTCCAGGCTATTATCAGATTATTTTTTTTCCTAAACAATGCCTACACATTGTTGTTGTTTTTACATTCAGTTTAATTATTTTACATAGCCTACAGAGCGAGAGTCATACTGAATGGCAGTGTCATGATGAACAGCATGAGTTACATTGTACTTTGTACATATAACAATAAACTGATGTGATTACACTGCATTGTATTTATTATAAAAGTCATGGATTTTTGAAAGAGCCAAGTCAACCTGCACAGGGTAATTTGAAAGGGCCAATCAACACTCAGCATTACTTCCTTTGGTGTGTCATGCACATAATAAATAATAATAAATGAGAACATGAAAAAGGTAAAGAATGCGTTAGCGTAAAACAATAATGAATCAGACTGAGGTGCCACAAAGCAACTGTTGAATTTTACAATGCATGCTGAGTCGCTCTTCCCGAGGATATGATAACAACAGAAATAAGGACAATGTTTTTGAGTGAGTAGAGTCACTTGTATCAATCAATCCAATGTGCAAAACTGCTGTTGTGAGGCAGGAATGACAACTCTGCGCTACCTCTTTACATATGCTAAAACATCTGTACTAAACTGATTACAATTAAATACTCGTACATGCATATCAGTTGTTGTCACTTGACTATGCAAGTTCAAATCCTTCTCTGGCTAGGCCGCTGAAGCATGCATGTGCAGGATGATAGCGACAACAGTAGGCAATATATTTGCAAAATAATGAAACAAAAATTTTTTTTGAGTGTCAGGAATTAGTTTACGTATTGTGAAAGACTATGAATGAAGTTAAGTGTGAGTTTTCCAAATATTATTGTCTAATTCTCTATAGATCAGAGACAGCAGTTCACATCTGAGTATCAACATTCAATAATGTCAGTAACAATGCTTGATGATGACTCTTTGTGGTAAAACTTGCTCCTAGCGATAAAGGGTGCCATGGAGGAAGATGGCCAGCGAAGTAAAGCGCACAACCAATTTTCTTTTAAAATTGTTGAATCTCACAAAAATATTTTTTCCTCCTTTCCCTAAACTATTTAAAATATATGTAGAGATCAATGCTTGATAATTCTCTTGGCTTAAAAAATGAACTTATTTGGTAGGTTTGAATGCTTTTGTTTTTAGATTGGACCCTGGTGACCTTTACTCCCAAGTACAAGGGTAGGTAGGGATTTTTTTATTTATAAAAAATGCTTCTCTTTATAACACAATTTCATGTGGCAATTATTATATACAATGCCAATGACTATAAAGAAATAACTTCAACTTGAAAAATACAAACTTATCCAATAAAGCAGACAAGCTCTTATCTCATTTGTGGCTTTTGTACTTATTCGTGATAATGTTTATGAGTTTAAACCCCCTCTCACAAGCAGCACTGCTTAAAGGCAGCATGAGAGGCCACAATATTATTTTATGATGATTGGGATAAGAGTCCACACTGTTATCATTGACAATATTGAAACATTAGAACAATGTAGATGAGAACAGAAAATTCAGCCCAACAGAGCTTGACAGTCATATCCACTGTATTCTTCAAATATCACATCAAGTCGAGTTTTAGCGGTCCCTGAAGTTCTACAGTCAACTGCAATACTTGCCAACTTGTTCTGTGTGTCTATGAAAAATGTGTGTCTATGTCAGTATTGACCAGATCAGACACAGATGAGGCAGGCAGATTTTTTCCAGCTTGCTGCAAGAGCTTTCAAAGCTGACTCTGCTTCAACAAACAGACAGGTCTCATACTTTTGAACTAACTCACTGAGATTTTTGTTTCCAAAAATGTCAATGCCTTGCTTCTCCCTATGTTAAGAATATGGACCAAAGATAAAAAAAAAATTGTCGAATACATTTAACGATGCATGCCATAATTCAGATAAGAAAGTAATGCTTTTAAGAGATCCACTTTGTCTCTGTCAGCATCAGCATGAGGAAATGCCATCGACTTCTGCGTACCACTAGTTTCAATTAAAAGAGTGAACATTACCACAGCTACGATGAGCTCATCTTTACACCGTTCAACTGTGAGCTGCTCACACTGAAATGCAATAGGCGTCTGCAGCAAAATACTGTCAAGTTCAAGAATGTTTGATTAGAAGCAGTGAAAACGTATCTACTGATTTATTGTATGTCTGAAACTTACAACACTCAGTCTGGAATTGCTGGTAAGAGCCTTCAGATTTTAGTTATAATTTTGTGTCTCCATTCACATCTCTAAATACTGAGAAATGTGCCTAGTTTTCTAAATGCATTTCATTCTCATCACAAAATTGCTTTAACACATCTATTTTTTATATCTGTTATGACTTGTGCACTATTGAGTTTTTAGAACAATATTTTACGTGGGTATTTTTGCTTTTTTTTTCTCTAGTGTGGTTTCCTGACAGTTATGTGTTTCCAGAATGTAATGATTAATTATTCACAATACTGTCACATTATTTTGTTTTACAATCAGGAGCCACCCAGGTATTATTCCCATTACTGGGATGCAGCTCTGGGTTGCAATGCAAGTTGCACAGCACAATCCTGCTTCTTACTGTATGTCATCAGTGCAATCCTTTAAATATGGCGCAGAGACTCTTTTGGTGTCCATGATTTGGATAAAAACTCTAATAAGCAAACATGCATTCTTTCTCAACTATATGATTTCCAATTCTGTAGTTTGTCTCTCTAACATTGATTTTATGTTTACAATTAGGCTTTGGTGTATTAGATTTAGTCTTATGGTTTGTTTCTGGTTGATAACCATTTCATCTTCTTGTCCTCTTCATGCCTTCAGGCAGATATTTATAACTAGCTTCACTTGCCAACCCTAAGCGCTACATGCCATTGTGAAGACAGGGGCTGAAAGCACTACAAGGAGACGTGGTTGCTCCCCTGAAGCCCCTCTTAAACGGTGATATAATGGGAAACAAATAGTTTTTTTTTTTACCTCCTCTTTGCTTGAAGAATGGTGAGTTTGACTTTAGTTGTTCAGAGGTGGAGAGGATGACATGATACTTCAGTTCCTGGTTGTGGCCATTTTATTTTTATTATTTTATTTTATAATAAAAAAGGTGTTAAAGTGGAGGAACAAAGTGAATAATGTACTGAGCAACACTGGGTTGCTAAATACTAACAAGGCACAACCCGAGTCTCCTTTAAAGACTGGAGGTATTCCCAAGAATAGGAGTGATGTTTTCACTGCAGGTATGGGGTAAGGCACCCCGTAATTACAGAGTTAGAGAAACAGGCTTCATGGGAATGTGATTGAGAGAGGAAGAGCTGGGCAAGAAAAGCTGAGATACACAAGGATACCAAGGAAAAGTGTAGAAAGATTACTGAGGGTACACACATGGCAAGAGATATCAGATATTTTACAATTTATCCTATTGACTGTCTTTGGCAGGTAACGTAGATTCTTATATAATAACTCCCTCACCTGTAAATATTAAAGGTTTCCTGTGTTTTCAGCTTCCAAGGTTGAAAAGTATGTGTAGTCTATATGCAACTGTGAGGTTATTACAGAAGACCCCCACTATTTTACTTATTTTCTGCACATGTGTACTTGCGTAGCACTTAGTCAACCACTACTACACTTACATTTACTACATTTATAATATATTATTTAGATCCTTCAAAAACAAATTGTTGCAGTGACTCTTTAATTTATCACTGACTTGAACGCTACTTACTTGCAGTGAATGCACTTTTTTTTTTTTGTTTTTTATATAAAAATTGGTCTAGATGATATACCCGTGGAAGCATGAGGTGTTTAAGAGAGATGGCAGTGGAGTTTTTAACCAGATTGTTTAATGGAATCTTGGAAAGTGAGGGGATACCTGAGGAGTGGAGAAGAAGTGTACTGGTGCTGATATTTAAGAATAAGGGGGATGTGCAGGACTGCAGTAACTACAGGGGAATAAAATTGATGAGCCACAGCATGAAGTTATGGGAAAGAGTAGTGGAAGCTAGGTTAAGAAGTTAGGTGATGATTAGTGAGCAGCAGTGTGGTTTCATGCCAAGAAAGAGCGCCACAGATGCAATGTTTGCTCTGAGGATGTTGATGGAGAAGTATAGAGAAAGCCAAAAGGAGTTGCATTGCGTCTTTGTGGACCTGGAGAAAGCATATGACAGGGTGACTCGAGAGGAGCTGTGGTATTGTACAAGGAAGTCGGGAGTGGCAAAGAAGTACATAAGAGTTGTACAGGAAATGTACGAGGGAAGTGTGACAGTGGTGAGGTCTGCGGTAGAAGTTACGGATGAATTCAAGTTGGAGGTGAGATTACATCAGGGATTGGCTCTGAGCTCTTTCTTATTTGCAATGGTGATGGACAGGTTGACAGACGAGATTAGACAGGAGTCCCTGTGGACTATGATGTTTGCTGATGACACTGTGATCTGTAGCGATAGTAGGGAGCAGGTTGAGGAGATCCTGGAGAGGTGGAGATATGCTCTAGAGAGGAGAGGAATGAAGGTCAGCAGGAACAAGACAGAATACATGTGTGTGAATAAGAGGGAGGTTAGTGGAATGGTGAAGATGATGCAGGGAGTAGAGCTGGCGAAGATGGGTGAGTTAAAATACTTGGGATCAACAGTACAGAGTAACAGAGGAACAGAGGTGAAAAAGAGAGTGCAGGTGGGTGGAATGGGTGGAGAAGAGTGTCAGGAGTAATCTGTGACAGACGGGTATAAGAAAGAGTGAAAGGGAAGGTCTATAGGACGTTAGTGAGACCAGCTTTGTTATATGGGTTGGAGATGGTGGCACTGACCAGAAAGCAGGAGACAGCTGGAGGTGGCAGAGATAAAGATGCTAAGATTTGCATTGGGTGTGACGAGGATGGATAAGGATTAGAAATGAGCACATTAGACGGTCAGCTCAAGTTGAACGGTTGGGAGACAAAGTCAGAGAGGAGAGATTGCATTGGTTTGGACATGTGCAGAGGAGAGACGAGGGGTATTTTGAGAGAAGGATGTTAAGGATAGAGCTGCCAGGGAAGAGGACAAGAGGAAGGCCTAAGAGAAGGTTTATGGATGTGGTGAGAGAAGACAGAAAAATATGGAGGAAGATGATCCGCTGTAGCGACCCCTAAAGGGAGCAGCCGAAAGAAGAAGATATTAAAAATAACCTTTCAGCTAATAATTAAGAAGAAATGTCTGTCAGTGTCACACTTGTTAGCTGATACCTTTGTTGGAGTGGATGTCTAAGGAGATTAAATGTATCAGCAAAACGATTTCATTTGATTTCAGAGAACTTGCACAGATTTCTGGCTTGAGTTATTTTTGCATGTAAGAGGGGCTAATAAGTCTACAGACAGTGTTCTATTTTCCAAAGTTCTGCTCTTAGAAATCAAGGGAACCACTGCGCTGAAGCTAAATATCAAGTATTTTCACCAGTCTAAAATATCCGTCAGACCAAGTGATATGCAAAGGGACCTTTGGTACCATCTTCTATTTACCAGGATGGATCATTTACTACATTTAATGTTAAAAAAGGTACATTTTGAGAAAGTCTGATTTTTTTTCCTTTGGTTTCATGTTGTCACACCAGAGATATCTCCAACGTTAATATCATCATGGGATATTGAGCAGGATTTGGCAATGTTTCCTGTGTAAAATCTGACAATACTATAGTTTTAGAGAAGTTATTATGTTGCAATAAGCATATACAATCATTTATACAAAATAGTAAAACAATATTATTGTCTGTCTTTTTACAGGTACATGCAGAATATTTTTCGGCACGGGAGACGTGGAGACATGCACACCATGAGAACCTCAATCTGCATCTTCCAGTTGATGGATATTCTCATTTATTCAGTTCAGTTTATTCCAGAATTTCATTTTTTCAGAGTAAGGAGAAAGGAATCTGATTATCACTTAAGATATGTGAGACAGTGTAAATCAGCAATGTCGGCGTGACTTTGGTGGTTATGGTTGGGTGGATCACCGAATAAAATTTGCTTGGGTCCCTGAAAGGCCAGGACTGGCATGGATCGTGGAGTACACTCACTCACACATATGTCTGATTTTAAATCAGTAGTCAGCATAGCCTCTGAGCCACTGGGCTGCAGAAGAAATATGAATTGCTGGGAGAAAAGCCACTCTGGATATGAAACAGGCTTAAACTTGAATCTGGAACTCTTGAACAGCGCAGAAGCAGTTCTAATAAATGCATTGCTGCAATTTCCATTTATACAAATAATTCAAATATCCTATTCAAGTATTAGATTAGATACATTTGTAGATTAGCATCCTCTTTAGCTGGATCTGAATGAAATTTCGATTCAGGGATGTAGGTGACCAAGGGAGCTTAATGTAGCCTATAAATGTTAAATAGAATTGCACATAAAGCATGACTGCATGGTTATATAAAGTTCTGTCGATCAATATTCCATAACAGACTTGTGAGGCCACATCTGGTGTCTGTGTTTTGCAAGGGCATAACAAGAGTACTTCGAGTAATCCTAGAAATGAACTAACTTGGAAGGTTTGGTATCTTTTCAGCAAAAGTAAACGTGATTAAGAGGAGACATGACAGGTATTTTTAAAACTACCAAGTAATTAGGTACAATGAATATCCTAGCTATTTAAAATTATTTTTAATAATAAGAACACATTGGCACAGCTGGAACTTGCTTTAGGGCGCAGGTCTTAGGAAGTATAACTTATTGCAGAGAACTGTAGACAAAATGAAGTAAGTTACAAAATTTGAAAATAGAAAGTCTCTTTTAGTATTCAGCTACTTTAGTTTAGTAGGACATGATAAGATGGTTTGGGTGTGATGAATTATTCTCATTGAAGCACCGATTGTTTTTTAATTCAGGCATAGCACTAATTTAAATTTAGCATGAGCTACCTGAGGAAGGAGAAGACGACTATCAGGTGTTATTAAGTGGTAATCTGGATTACTGTTTAAAATTAAATACGGTATCAAGAGTCTGTAGAAACTTTAAGGCAGCTTTGAGTGGAGTCCATGCCTTCTGATCAAGGTGCATGTCTAGCACTTCCTTCTGCTGTACTTCTAACACTGTTTATTTGTCATCCTTCACACTCACCAGCTGCCCTACTGTTTCGTTATCAAACAGCAAAAAATGTAACAGCAAACTATGGAATCATTTTTATCCATGTCTAACCTGCATTCTTGATGACACCTTCATTTCAGAAGCATCCTCTCTTCCCTCTTTTGATGATTTTTTCCCTTCTGTAATTAAAAAGTAACAAAAGATAAATATTAACACTTACTCCAGTTTGTATGGTACAGTAAATGTCGCTACAAACAGCTTGCACATTTTTTTATCAGGCATTCTACAGTTCAAAAGCCCATTCCCCTGTGCCACTTTAGTTCACGAAAGCGTTTACATTTGGGATGCCTATGACAGGATGACTTCCCACGTGGCTCATCTACACGAGTAGCTCGCTTGACATTCTGATGGCCATTTTAAAATTGTCTGCTGTTGCCCAGTGTTATTCACGGTTGACTTATTGTATCAGAAATGGTTTTATCTGCATTTTGCATGAGAACATGAGATTGAAACTTTTTCTCACTTGTCATTACAAATCACATTGGGTAAATGACACTTTAAAAAAGTCATTTTTGGGTGGAGTAGTCTTTAAAGCAACTGAATTGGGCAGCAGCTGCAGTAAACTCTGATCAACCACAACACTTGGCACAGAAGATCCAACAGGCACCTCAAGATGAGAGGTACTTCAGCAAGATGGCCAGTGATCTCGTATGGAGTCTGAGGACAACTGTACAACAGAACAAGGTCACAGTTGGGATTTCCCCAGTTACATTCCTTCCTCACTGGCGTGTTTTAGCTAAGCTGAAACCAGCCTCATCCATAAATATCTACAGGCAGCCTGGCTTCAGACTCCTTGTTGCTCCAAAATAAATCCACAGGGCAAAGTAAGATTTACACTAAATGTACAGTATTCTATCAGAGTAGTTGCCATTATAGCTGTTGTGTCAATTGGTTTTGTTCAAACCAGCACTGTATTTATTACATTGACACTTACCTGGATATATTAGTACCTGTGTTTTTTTTGACATAATGAGAGCTCCTCTAAAATGGTACTTCAGCCACTTCATCCTCATCCGTTGCTTCTTCAGAATTCTAGCAATGACTGCCCTGTTTACACATTTCAAAACATACTCTTGTCTATAACCCCATTATGGATGCCACAGTTGATGGCTGCACCTGTCTCCCTGCCTCAGGCATAATTAAACTGTGGATGACTACATGGTCAACAATGCTAGCTTGCATTTCAGGCAAAGATATCCCTGTAACATCTTCTCCCCCTTCCTCTCAAAAAAGCCTTATGCTTGTCTATAAACAGCAGCCACACACTCGATGTTAGAGCTACATACTGCAGCACGGCACACAGGGGCAGCACAGAATGGTTTATGCAGTTTGATGTTGTCAGAGAAGATAAACTTTATTAATCTCAACAGAAAGTTTAGACGCAAACAGCAGAAACAAAAAACAACAAACATACAGACTCACAGAATAAATAATGCAATCAATACATAACATGTTTATATTGTGCAGAAATAGCAAATTAAAGAGTACAAGTATTTAGTTTGGGATGTCAGGATGAAGTATTGAATTACCTGATAGCAGAGGGTAGAAAAGACCCCCAGAGATACTTCTTAGCCCATTATGAAGGAAGAGGCCCTGTGGTTAAAAGTGTTTGAAGACAGCAACCTCCTGGAGGAGATTTTCCTTGATGGCACTGTTCCCTTTTCCACAACAGCTTCCAGTGTATCCAGGATTAGCCCTGTGATGGTGCAGGCTTTCCTGACAAGTTTATTCAGGTATTGTGCTTCTTCTCAGTACAGGTTGCTTACGCAGGGGACCATAGCATAGAACAACACACTGGCTACTATGGACTGGTAGCAAGCAGCTTACTGCACAAATCAAAAGGCCGAGTCTCCTTAGGAAATGGAGTCTGCTCCGGCCCTTCTTGTGCAGTGCCACTCTGTTGTCAAATTGATATTTTTATGAACCCCAGGTACTAACAACTCTTCACCACCTCCACCTCCACCTCCCCTCCTCCCTCTGAATGGTGACCAGTCTCAGATGCTCTTTGGCACACAGCTGTTTCATGCTCATCATCTCTCAAAGGTCTTCGTGTGGTCCAAAGTCCTTGTGCTCTCTGGAATACTCTCTCTTAGGCACTGGAACCATGCAAGATGTTTTCCACAGCCAGGAATCCTTCTGCACCTGCACAATAACATTTACATTTATTTATTTGGCCGACGCTTTAATCCAAAGCAACATTTGAGATACAGTCAGTTACATTTCTTTTGTTTTTCCCAATTGGCACAGGTGGGTGAAGTGACTTGGTCAGGGTCACACAGTGTCAGTGGTGGGATGTGAACCAACAACCTCAGGGTCTGAAGTTCAAAGTCACTCTGCCTGCCTAGCAGTGAGACTGACAGCTCATACTTAGAACTGGCACAAAAAGAGGAAACATTAAAGTACTATAAACATCACCCACACCAGCATGATCTGTGTAAAATACATGGTAGCCTACAAATTACACAGTAATTTGCCAGGAAATGGTGTTACCATGTAGAAAAGGTGTTCTCATTTCCTCATGGTGTGACCAAAATGAATGCAAATGAAATGAATTAATGAAAGTCTGCAATATGCACTATAATAATATATTTTATTTAAACGGCGCCTTTTCCATGTTTAAGGAGTTTAACTCATGTCTGAATTGTCTGATTTGTAATTTTAAACTGCAGAGTAGATGGGTAAATCAAGATACAATGTGTCACTTTCCCCAACATTCTGGTGGGCACAGTATGTGCCAAATGTTTTGATGAGCTTGTTAAGAGTCAAATGAGGGTTCTTCCAGAGGGTCTTAAAGTGGAGAAAGACAAACAAATTGTGATTGCATTCACTACACTTTTGGCACGCAGACTTATTCTGATAAACTGGAAGAACCCAAACTCTCCTCTTTTAAGTCAGTGGGAAGCTGATGTGTTATATTATTTAAAATTGGAAAAAATCAAATACTCAGTTAGAGGATCTGTGCAGACTTTTTTCAAAACATGGCAGGATCTAATCAGTAATATTTTGAAATGATTTTATAAAGCACAGAGAATTTGTTGATTTAGGTATTTTTAAAAGCCTTAAATTTTATACCGTTTGGCTTGCTCTCTCTCTCAAGGGTGGGGATCGATCTGTTCTTAGCATAATTCTTTTTTTTTTTGTAAAAACGTGATTGCTATGTATTGATTGTAATAAAATTAATAAATAAAAAAAAAAGTCAAATTTTGTCACTCACAAATATGTTATATTCGATCATTTTCCTTAATAAATAAATGACCAAGTATAATATTTTTGTCTTATTTGTTTAACTGGTTTCTTTTTATCTACTTTTAGGACTTGATTGAAAATCTGATGATGTTTAAGGTCATATTTATGCAGAAATATAGAAAATTCTAAAGGGCTCACAAACTTTCAAGCACAACTGTAAACCTTGATCTTGGTCTTAATTGAGAGAGCTTATGATGTGAGAAGTGTAATGCGACCCATGAATTGGAGGTGCACGTTACCTCAGCCATGTAATTAGGCTTCAGGTCCTTTTCTTGGCAAGCGATGACGCGGACAGGAAAAGAAAAGCAGCGTGAGCGCATGGCACTGCTGACAGGAAGAGAACTGTGGGGAAACTCTGCTGATGGTGAAGCAAATTGCACTGCCAACTGGTTATTTCAATTGCAAATATCAGTCATACACTACAAGCCCAACAGAAAGTCACACACAACCAAGAGGTGCAGGTTACCTCCTCCATGTTATTAGGCTTCAGGTCCTTCACATGGTGTGGAAGATGAATGTTCTCTTCGTTCCCTTGTACTAATTCATGTCTGAGAGGTAAGCTTTACGAAACCATACATTATGTAAAAGCATGCTTTGCTTAGCAAAACAAAAATATTTGTCCAAAGAACTCAGGGTCTAAGCATTCCACACGAGTCTGCCAAATCACATTTTCCCTTAGTTTACATCTGAACGCCATGACAAAGGGGCCAA
>NC_053165.1:34087478-34127478 GCF_016835505.1 Polypterus senegalus
TAGTGCAACAAAAGGAAAGCAGTCTGTTTATGGGATAGCAAGCCACCTCAAAGATGTAAAGGCCATTGTGGTACTCTGTGGTAACGCTACACTATAATAATACAAAAATACAAAGTGACCCTTCAGTGTAAATAAATGTAAATTATGACATAATAAAGGCTAATTTGTCATGTTAAATTAAATTGCACATTAATTACTTCTGAACCACAATTCTGCATGGTCTTCTGATTTTGAGATGGTTTTACTGTGAAGCTCGCAGCACGGGGATGAAAAGATCAAAATCGCGTGAATTAAACACAGTCTAAGGAAGAAATAGTCTAGCGATCAAAGCGGCTCTATAGCTACAAAGCGGCTCTATAGCTACAAAGGACAAAGAATTGTGGGATATTGAGGTACAAAGCCTCGCCCATTGACCCTTACTATTTGTGTGTCGAGTACTTGAAAATGCAAAGTGGAAAATGACAATTCAATGAGCAGCAGGTGGCCCCAGTGCTTATTTGCTTTTTACTTTTAATTTTTGCAGCTTCATTGTGGTTCAAGCGGAAAATAAAACTGCATATAAAGTTTTCATTTTAATTTATGCAGCACTTTTTGCATGCAGACTTTGAAAATGAAATAGCAAAAGAGTGATTGCATTTTCTTTTTATTATTTTGCAGAAAATACCTCTCATACCTTTCCCAAATTTGAAAGAAAGAACATGTAACCAAATATTAGGAAATATTGCAGGTTATGTGGCAGCCAGAGATACAAAAAATATTGTGGGTGTGGAAAGAAAACTGGATTCAAAAACTGAAAATCTTACATTGCAAAAAAAAAAATGTAAAAAATAAAGCCACGGAAGGGGTAAGGCATTTCAGCAAGAAAAAAATCCAAAACACACCACAAAATATTAATATTTTGAAATAGCATTCCCAGTGTAAAGAACTAGAAATACAGTCAGTCCCCGGGCTACGTACGAGATAGGGTCTGTAGGTTTGTACTTTAGTTAATTTGTATGTATCGCCCCCCTCCAGCCACCGCTTGCAGCATCCCCTGGCCGAAGCTGACGGAGCGGCAGTTACTGAGGCACAAACGTCAAAGCTGTGGCCTCGTTCGTATGTCGTAGGTTGGATGTGTGTAACCTGGGGACTAGCTGTATTATTGAAAATCTGTAGGGAGATTTCAAACATACTTGTTGAAGCATGCAAAAATGACCTCTGAATAGTTGCGAAATAAAAATATTATACAAGGAAAATAGGAAAAAATCCTACTGTTAAAATAGAAAATACCAACTGCTTTGATCTTTAACTCTTTCAGGGCGGGTGTCAACACTCTGGGTTAAGGCTGATGTCGAATCTGGGGTAGACGATGGTAATCAGCTGTAAACATCCACCAAACCTGCTGTTGTGTTAGAGTTGGACCCCCTTTGCCAGAATGTGTTACATTGGTGCTGCTGTTTCAGACTTCTGTTGCTGCATACTGTGACTATAATCATTATAATAATAATTAACCCTCAAATCATTAATAAGCACTATATTCCCATTGTTTTGATTATTATGTGGACTTTGAAATGAAGTGATGCATCCAAATTTCATTCATGGTTAAGAAACTTAAATTTCTCCCAGTCAGAATTTATTAGATCCAGATTTTTCCTAAGACACAGGATTTGGCTCAGCTTAATTTCAGGATTTAACATTCTGGACACCCAACTTGCATTGACCTCACATTTAATTTGTTCATAAAAAATATTCAATTTCAATATTCTTGCATTTTAACTGGTTTCAAAATAACATATTCCTCTTCAAATTACTGCATGAATTCTAATCTCAATTCACTTTATTTTTAAATGGCGCTCTTCACTAAGTGCAGACTCAGAACGCTGTAACAAGTTCACAGTTAAATGCAATTACAAGCTTTACAAATTACTAATTACATAGTGAATACCCATAAAGACACAGAAAACAAAGTAGTTCAAAACTGATTTATCATTTATACAGCTTCCTTTCAGCTTTAATGAAGAACTAACCAAAGACTGGCTAGCCATAAACAGTTAATGCATAATGTATTTGAATAACTGTTACTTAGCCTTCTTCTCTTCAGTTTTCAAGGAGTGCCTAACAAAGATATCAACCAAGTATTAAATTTTCAAATTCACTGAAAACATATGCTACATGTACAATTTTATGTTTAACTTAATTGGTTATGTTAAAAATATATACATCTTAGCTTGTTTTATTTGTTATTGTGTATACAAACACTCAAACACAATGTAAAGCATTTTTCAGGCAAATCTAGGCAAATGAATTAGTCTGATGAACTGGTAATTACATTAATGAGAATAGCAGGCTAGACATGAAGCAGACAAGAATAACAGAAAAGCTTTTATTGCTGCAAAAGGTTCAAATAAAAAAATCATGAATATAAACAAAGCATACCCACACAGAGAACATCAACATTTATTGCTTATTTGAATACTGTTTTGAAAGCCCAAGCATTCTGAATACAAGAGAATTATACAATATTTCACAAAGGCAGTGAACACTTACACTCTACAAAATCTATTTTAATTTTTAAAATTCTAAATATCAAAAACTACAGCTTCTGAAACAAGTAGAAACTTAGAAGCCAAAAACTGTGAGAAGTATAACCAAAGAAAATTGGAACATACAAGATGTTTGGAACATTAAAAAATGTTTTGTGCTTTAAGGTGGTTTTAATAAAGGAAAAACCACCATTGACTGTCAAAATATTGTGTCCAAAAGCAGGTAATAAAAATTGTATATGAATATTGGTTGTTTAATGTATTCTGGAAATTATTTCTCCAAGAAAAAAAAAATCCTTATATAATTTTACCTTAAATAGATTTCTCTTCGTCTAGTCCATGTGTTAAATTGCACGTATCAGTCTCTTCACAAATATAATACACATTCTCCCAAATATGAGTTAGTAATATTTTAGAAATTTCAAATAAATGGAAATCTGTTTAAAAAAAGATTTGTTGCACAACCATACCTTCAAAATACAGATTATTAAAATGTAAACTCTATGGGGAAACTTACTCAAGATAAATAAACCATTTGAAGACTTTGACTATTACAATTATACTTTTTGGAATGTGTTGTTTGCACCTAATTTTCATAATTTTTCTTTACATAGTTTACATAAATGCAATCTTCTGACAAAATTCTTAAGACTAAAGGGAAAAGTGAGATTATATTATTTCACTCTCTTGACACTTTGAAAGTTAGTATTTAAATTATACAAGGAATCTCTTATTGTAACCGTAAGGTGAATCATGGTAAAACATTTGCTAATTGTTAAAGATTTACCACAAAAATGAGAAAATGCAGACAAAAAAGTTGCAGTTAAATGTTGTGACCTTCAAAATTTTTTTTGAATCTATATCAAGTTTCCAGTTTAAAAATTCTGTATTCTAAATAAAAATCTGTACATAAACCACTGGTCAAAAATAATATAATAAAAAAAATTCAGTGGCCTAACTAACCAGAATGAGCCATTGTTCACAGTTCTAAGGTTGCATAGCTCATTCAGGCTATTTTTCTTTGAAAAGTCTAGAGAACCAATAGCACTGGAAGGATGGTGGCCCTCATTTATTTTTACAGTGTAGAATGAGAAATACTGCACCATACCATACATACAGTCAGTTATGTTCCACAGGCTCTTGTACATTTTCTGTAGTTTTAGAGCTATTTTCCATTTCAGGTGGACTAACAACTTTTTCAGCAAAAAAAGTTTCTTCCGTTTCTTTTTTTCCACAACATGCTTCACTTCTGCTAATGACTACGTTGTGTATTTCAGTTTGTTTAACTTCAACATTTAATTCTTCATTTGAACGATATTGTTGTTCTGAGTAGTCCATCTCACTATTTTCTGTGGAATCAAGGTTAGCAGAGTTCACACTTTCAGCTTCTTCATTTTCCATCTTATTTGATTCATCTGTCTGTATGTCTTGAGAATCTAACAAACACACACATAAAATTAATAAAAGCACATTCTTGCCTTTAAATAATAAATAAAGTCAGTAGGATGATTATATAAGCTAGGCATATGATTGTGTTTTTATGCAGTGACTCCATTCAAAGGACAAAAAGTCCTTGATTAAACATTGTAACCAACATCAAATGGTTTTAATGCGCATATTAAATGTTATTATTGACAATATTAGGATCTCCCATTACATTTACAATTATATTAATATTAACATTGTACAAAAAAATTTATACTTAATTTAAAATTAAAAATTAAATTGCAATTCTTTTTTTTCCCCACAGCTCACCTTCAAATTCAAAGGTAGTTGTTTCAAGGTTTGGTTCCTAGCATAATACTGGTGCTGTAGTTATATTACATACACTACTGGTCAAAAGGTTTAAAACACCTCAGCTTTTCCAGATTATCTTCAAATTTAAATCAGTTGAAATGCAACAAAACCTAAAATGGTGAAAAGCTAAACAGTAAACTGCCAAAGGTTTAAATTTTATGTTAGTAAAAATGAACAAAGGAAATATCAGAATATTACAAATGGGCCTTCTTCAGGGAACAACTGATAGTCTTCAACCTACAGACATTCTACAAAGTAAACTAAGCCTTGCAAGTTGAAGCAAATAATTCACACAGGCGTCCCTGTCTGTTAAAAGCCCTGTGTCTGCCTTAAAGCAAAGTAGAAACAGACTGTTGCTACATTCTCTGAAGTACAACTTGGACAATATTCCTCTGATAATGGCAAGAAAACAACAACTAACAAATGAAAGGAGACGGAGCATTACCACCCTTAGAAGCGTAGGCCCTTTATTAGAGAAATTATTAAACAAAGAAAGCATCAGTGAGTACAGTGTCCTACGTAATCCAAACACAATTAGAACTGGAAGAAACTCAGATAGGAAGAGATTTGGCAGACCTAATGGCACAACCAAATCAGAAGACAAGTTTCTGAGGGTCACCAGCTTATGTGACAGGCATCTCACAGTAAGTTATTTACAGCAGGAATTTTAGGTGCACTTGCATTTTGTTATCACCGTGTACTCTTTGAATTATAGCCTTTTGTAAGTTGAGTGGGAGCTATTTATGATTTTACATGTCAAAACCAGTGGAAGCCAGCATAGAAATTTAAGAGCTGTTGTTATATGCTTGTATTTCCTACACAATAAAGCAATGCAATAATCAGTGCTCCTTGGATGTAGGCTTAGATGGGAGTCAGGCAAAAATGCTGGAAGCATATTGTGAGGGATTCTTATTACCTTTTTATGTGTTGAGTGGAAACCAGAAACACTGCCTCATCTGCTCTAGCAATACTGTCCTGGAAAAATCAGGAAAACCCAAAAGCAAGTTCCTGGCATTCACCAATTCTTAAAAGAAACTTCATAATCTTTTGATAACTTTCCATACATTGGCAGCAAACTATATGAGCACTGCATTACCTGTGCCAAAGCCTCACTCATGAAGTGTGGCCTTAAGATAGGAACTGAGCCAAGGTAACTTGTATCGCTACACAACTGTATGGGTATCAAGACTTAAGCTAACAACCATTACCATATTAAAGGAATTTTCCACCCAAAGATAGACATATTTTAATATGTTACTAACCCCATGGAGTTTGTACTGACGGCTGAGAAAAAAAACTAATCTCATGTTTTCATAGAGAATAGAGATGAAGATTCTGATAGTAAAATGCCCATCTATGGCAACCAACACAGGACAACAGCAAGCATTATAAAACTGTCCAAATCCCAAAAACAATTTTTTACTAATATACAGTTAGGTTCATAAATATCTGGACAGAGACAACGTTTCTAATTTTGGGACTGTACATTACCATAATGAATTTTAAATGAAACAACTCAGATGCAGTTGAAGTGCAGGCTTTAATTGAGTAGATTGAACAAAACAATTGCAAAAAAATGTGAGGCAACTAAAGCATTTTTTTTAACACAATCCCTTTCAGGAGCTCAAAAGTAATCGGACAATTGGCTCAAAGGCTATTTCATGGGCAGTTGTGCGCAAGTCCGTCGTTATGTCATTATCAATTAAGCAGATAAAAGGCCTCAAGTTGATTTGAGGTGGAGTGCTTGCATGTGGAAGATTTTGCAGTGAACAGACAACATGTGGTCAAAGGAGCTCTCCATGCAGGTGAAAGAAGCCATCCTTAAGCTGCAAAAACAGAAAAAACCCATCCGAGAAATTGCTACAATATTACAAGTGGCAAAATCTACAGTTTGGTACATCCTGAGAAAGCAAGCAAGCACTGATGAATTCAGCAACTCAAAAAGACCTGGACATCCACGGAACACAACAGTGGTGGATGATCACAGAATCATTTCCATGGTGAAGAGAAACTCCTTTACAACAGCCAACCAAGTGAACAACACTCTCCAGGGGGTAGGCATATCGATATCCAAGTCTACCATAAAGAGAAGACTGCATGAAAGTAAGTACAGAGGGTGCACTTCAAGGTGCAAGCCACTCATAAGCCTCAAAAATAGAAAGGCTAGATTGGACTTTGCTAAAGAACACCTAAAAAAGCCAGCACAGTTCTGGAAAAACATTCTTTGAACAGATGAAACCAAGATCAACCTCTACCAGAATAATGGCAAGAAAAAAAGTATGGAGAAGGCGTGGTACAACTCATTGTTCAAAGCATAACAAATCATCTGTAAAACATGGTGGAGGCAGTGTGATGGCTTGGGCGTGCATGGCTGCCAGTGGCACTGGGGACACTAGTGTTTATTGATGACGTGACACAGGACAGAAGCAGCCAAATGAATTCCGAGGTGTTCAGAGACATACTGTCTGCTCAAATCCAGCTAAATGCAGTCAAATTGATTGGGGGCGTTTCATGATACAGACGGACAATGACCCAAAACATACAGCCAAAGCAACCCAGGAGTTTATTAAAGCAAAAAAGTTGAAAATTCTTGAATGGCCAAGTCAGTCACCTGATTTTAACCCAATTGAGCGTACATTTCACTTGTTGAAGGCTAAACTTAGGACAGAAAGGCCCACAAAGAAACAGAAACGAAAGCCACTGCAGTAAAGGAAAGGAAGAAACCCAGCACCTGGTGATGTCCATGATGTCATTGCCAGCAATGGGTTTTCAAGCAAGTATTAGAAATGAACATTTTATTTCCAGTTATTTAATTTGTCCAATTACTTTTGAGCCCCTGAAATAAAGGGATTGTGTTAAAAAAATGCTTTAGTTCCCTCACATTTTTATGCAATCTTTTTGTTCAACCCACTGAATTAAAGCTGAACGTCTGTGCTTCAACTGCATCTGAGTTGTTTAATTTAAAATTCATTATGGTAACAGACAACTTTTTTCTAATTTTGGTTCTGTACATGTCCAAATATTTATAGACCTAACTGTATTACAAAAAATAAGCCACTTCTGTAAACAAACTACATGGAGTAACACTGGAAAATATGGGTGCTCCTTTAACACTCTTGAAAGATTCTACTCCTCTGGAACATTCACAGTGTCAACTGGGATTCACTGCACTAGTTCCAGCATCTTCAACTTGACAAACATGACTATTACCTTATGAACGAAACTCTGCTGCAACGGCCACTACATCAAAATGCCTAACTCCCATCTTTCCAGAAAAGTGCTCAACTTCAAGCTGAGACAAGGTCAGAAAACCTTCATTCACAAGTGGTAGACACTTTCAAGGTAAACGACTGGACTCCTAAGAGACCTAAGATCATACATACAATCCTACATATCCTTTGTAGATTTAAGAGGCACTCAGCAATAAAAAGCCTAACTAACGATAGTATTAAGATTAATAAAACTGAATTAAAAAACTGATACACTTTTAGCAATACCAAAATAAAATGGTTCAAACATAGAAATGACTGCATGTATGCATCTATATACAGTCCCTGACAAAAGTCTTGTCGCTTCTCTATTTTGTAGAAACTCCTGCTATTAACCTGACTTTTAATTAATCAACTGGTGTTAGAAATAGCTCATATGGAAAGCTAAAGCCCTCCCAAATGATGTTTAATGCACTGAAATAAATTAGTTTCACTGAAAAAAGATTTATCATTTAATCAAGACAGAAAGGTCAAATTTGGGCAAGACAAAAGTTTTGTCGCCTATACAGAAAATGAACAACTTTACTGCAAATCCAAAAATATGTCAGCAAATTAAGTAGTGGTGCTGTGAGATCCAAATTTAATATCTTGTATGACTTCCATGAGCTTGAAGGACAGCATCCATGCGGTTAGGCAAGGATTCATACAATTTATTGATGAAGTCATCAGGAATAGCAAAGAAAAGTCTTGCATGCCTCCCAGAGTTCATCAACATTCTTTGGTTTCGTCTTCCATGATTCCTCTTTCATCCTACCCCACATATGCTCAATGATGTTCATGTCTGGTGACTGGGCTGGCCAATCCTGGAGCATCTTGATCTTCTTCGCTTTAAGGAACTTTGATGTGTAGATGGAAGTATGCGATGGAGCACCATCCTGCTGCAGAATTTGGCCTTTTTTATGGTTGGGAATATAAGAGGTAGCTAAGATTTCTTGGTATTTTAGACTACTGATGTTGCCTTCCACCCTGCAGATCCCTCGCATACCCCCATACTAGATGATTTTGCCTCCACCAAACTTCACTGTTTTCTGGGTAAATCTCGGCTCCATGCGGGTTCCAGTAGGTCTCCTGCAACATTTGCGGTGACTGTGGTGTAATTCAACAGAAGATTCATCTAAAAAATCCACCTTCTGCCACTTTTCCAGCGTCCATCCTTTTAGCAGGCTGTGGGCCTTGGCAAATGCCACACGGTTTTTCAATTGTCTTGACGACAACTCGCAGGGCCACGCCCACCAACTCGGATGCGACGAAACAGAAAAAACTGCATCATTTATATTCGTCTGTCATTGAGGCCACATGCAGTGCAGGTTAGGTTAATGTCATGTGTATGTCATGCACCTCAGAGCTACGTTGACTGTTCATAGAGGCATGTTTCTCGCAGAGGTGAATCGCCATATGCAGTGTGTGAACGGTTTGTGAGGGGTATCCCATGGGATCCTTAAAACAATCCTTTACAACTGAGGTTAAAGCACAATGAAGTAAACAGTCTTTAAAAACCGACTTTTCGGTTACGACGCATGACCACGTGCACCATAGCAAACTGTTTTACACGCTACATACAGCAATTTGCATCCGCAAAAAACACACGTCTTCTTAGATGCTCCTGCACTTTGTTCACACCCCCCTCCCTACTACCGTGGTCGGGTGTCTTGGTGGATTATATATAGAAAGGCAGCCAAAACCCCACAGAGCAATGAAAATTCTAGAGTTCCATTTTTTCATTCACTTTCTGTTGTATCCTCAAACCCTTCCTTTTTAGGCAACTGTGTCTTTCTAGAAGTGTTTAGCATTCCACACTCCGTGCTGTGCACCCCCATCCCTCCGTCTGGCAGGAGAAGGCACGAGGAAGGTCCGCCAGTTTTCAGTCACGGACAATTGTGTGTTGGTTCGTTCCGTGCATTGTTACAATGTTGCTTTTCTTTCTGATTTATTACATTACCGATTTTTCAAATGTTAATTTTCTCCCTGTGCTTAAAAATCATTAAAAAACCAGCCTGATTATGCGCCGTATGGTACACCGCGGGTTGGCTAGTAGTATTATAACACACAAACACATTGTACCGGAGAAGTTTTAAAACAACCCAGTTTTCCAGGTTTTACTGAAATTTAAGTAGTTAAGTTCAGTGAATAACCTGAAATGGTGAAAAAAAGGAAAGCAGAAAACTGTTAGAGGTTAAAAAAAAGTTTAGGTTACCAAAAACTGAAAAATAATTTTCAGTTATACAAAAAGGCCATTTTCAGGGAGCAAGAAATGGATTAACAACTTGCAACTTTTCTGCAGCAGTCCAGTTAACTTGGACTTGAAAGTGCAAGTTTCTGAGAGTCAATAGCTTGTGTGACAGGCTCCTAACATTACAACAGCTTTAAGCACAAGCTTAACAACAGTGCAACATATATATCTTCAATTGTTTATTTTCTCCATACTTTAATTTCACAGTATGTTAAGACTGGCAGTGGTTCTTGACCTAAGCCTATTTTGCAATGACTTTCTTACTGCTGTGTTACCAGTGAAACCTGCAGATCCAAGTCTTCAACCACTGTTCTATGAGGCGCCTATTAAGCAAGCTATTGACTCTCAGAAACTTGGCATCTGATTGTGTTATGGCATTTCTTCGGTCAGATTTATTCCTGTCAGAGTTTCTTCTGGTTTCCAGGCTTCATCTGATGGTGTAGGAAACTGTACTCATTGACTCCTTGGCTTTTTGTGCACTTTTCCTTTGTGATAGTAATATACAGTACAATAATGTCTAAATGTTTTAGAGTGTATAGCAAAACTGTTCCAATTCTGCCTTTATTCAGACAGAACATTTGTGAGTAGTCAACAAAAGTCGGCTTAATTAACTTCTATTGCTGTAGAAATTCTTTAAATTGTTGTGTTACTTGCGTCCTGAAAATGGCATTTTTATAAATCTTTGTCAGTTTGTCGCTCACCTTTGTACAATTTCAGGTTGTTCAGTGGACTTAAACTGCCTAAAACCTGGAAAAATTAGTCTGTTCAAACACTTTAGACTGTGCATGGGTACATATCCATTTTCAAACACATTTTTATTAAATTATTTTTCCTAACAAAAGTAATATAATAAAGCTTTTTAAACTTAATTCCCAGTCACTTGCATAATGCAGATATAAAACATTGTGAAAACCAGAAATCCTTGAAAACATTTACAGTAATGTAATAAGTGATACTAATGAGATAATATAAAAATACTGAATTCTAAGATGAAATTATTTACTGTTTAGTAAATAAAATGCATTTTGTTTAATAGGGTATTTAAAAGCAAGATGAAAGTATCAACAACCAGAAAAACACAGTGTCTGGTTGAATTTGGCAGCTTCTCCAGAGAAAGCAGAATTACTGATGTTTTAGCACTAGCTTTACCTCATTAACTTCATGAATCCCTGTCCTGGCACTACCTGAGACAAATTTATACTCTGCCATGTGTCTGGAAGGGTTTTTCTCCAATTATTTGTTTTACCTCAATATTCCACCGCTTAGACAGACACTAGCATGCTGTGTTTGTGCACTCAAAGAAAGATAGTAAATGGATGGATAGACTTCCGTGCAAAAGTGTAGTAAATCTTTCACTATTTAACATATATTAATATAGACGAGGACCATCTGCATGTTTACTTTAGCAATGAAAAAAAAAACTATATAATGCATATTGTTAAATCATATTGAAACTTATTTTGTATGTGGAAAACTAATTCCAGAGAGTAAACTGACCAAATTCAAATGCCATTATGATTAACTAGAAATATACAATAACAATGGGAAAAATGAGCAAATTACAGTAAACTTCAGTTAATTAAATTTACCAAGTAATTTTACCTTGTTCAGAACTGTTTTGCTCAACACACTGACTGTTTTTTTGAAATGATGGAATTTCTGAAGTTACATTGACTGAAACGGAATCTGAAGAGCTGGATTCTGATTGAGAACCTGCAATCTCATCCTCTTCATCTTCATCTTTATCAAACTTTAGCCTTTTAACTTCATGCCCGTCACTCATGGTGTCATCCTCTTCAAGGTGTTTATTTTTGACAGAATTACTTGAATCACTTTCTTTATCTGTTTGTAGCTCACTTTGAAAGATACAATAATGAATGGTTAGTATACATTTGCCAATTGAACTTCAGTGTACTGCAGAATAAAAAATGACAGTTATTTACAGGAACTTCAATGAATATTTAACACCACTTAATGGTGTTACTTACCTGGTATCGTCTTTGTTCTAACAGCATATACTGTTCTAAGAAAAGCATTGACATACAGTACAATGACATATAGTACAATTAATTAAGTTAAACATAAACAGGCACTTTCATCTATCAAGAGGTCTGTGACAACATGGAAGAACTGTACATTACACCTCTGTTATCTGTCAATCAGTATTTAGCGCAAAATTATAATTTACATTCATGGCCTAATTGTTTGTAAATAACTCATCTAAAGGTTATCACAGAAGTATATATTCCATTCAGCTATAACAGTATAAACCTGATAATGACAACATGCTATTTTTTTTTTAATAAATGCTTTTCAGAATGGTGGACCCTGTCTAGTGCAACTTATCTTTAATGTGGAATTGTGTGCCAAGAGGTACCATGCAGGGAGGCAAAAGACAGTATGATCTGTAACACAATGAAAGTCAAGAGTGTCAAAGAACATTATTTCAAATTGCTCATTATGCTAGGCCTTAGGGGAACACACAAGGCATGTAAAAGTAGCAGATTTAGCAGTCTTCCAACTGTATATAAATAAAATAGAAATAAAATGGAAAAAAGAGAAAATGGCTGAACTCCTTGTAATAGGATCTGCCTATACTTCATCTGATAACAAAGGTGTAAATCAGAGGTGACCTGACACCTTTGCCAAGGCTCTTTCTCTAGCAAAATAGTATGAAAATAGACTCCAGGCAGGAAAACGCCTATAATTCAAAGGATGAGATCTAGGATGAACAGAACAACTCACTTATTAGAAGACAATGAGTTTGTAACTAAATAGTGACTTTAATCCAGTCAGAAGAAGTTTCAACTTTCTCTTATAAATTCACAGCAACCAACAGGGTTTTCAGGGAATGGAAAATTAAAAGAAGTTCTCTCGGGATACATTCAATGAAATCCTGGAGGAACTGTGAAAGAACTCTGGGATTCTTCCCAGGGAAACTGTGCACATTCTCCAAAATTACATTGTAAAATCCTTCTCACAGAAACAAACTCTCCCCTGGAGAACTGGAAGGGTACCTCACTCTTCCCTTTTGTGGACATGCAAGCTGAGATCAAGTATAGCAAGTTGAGCACTGAGAACTATCTGCTGAGGAGCAGAAATTACTTCAAGAAGGTAATTTAAACACAAAGTCTTGGACTAGAAAGACTTAGGCTTTTCTCCATGAAGTTGAAGAAAGACAGCAAAAGGCAAGCAGTGAAGGCAAAGCATACCAAGGACAGGAGATCTTGAAGCAAAGAAAAAAGGCATTCCAGTGCATGAAGAATACACCCGCTTGAACCTGGATCAAGAACTAAGCAATGATTCCACACAACATCAGACATTATCCATAAAGACTTGGTATTGTAAAACTAATTATCTGTGCCAAGATAAATTAGAACTCTAAATAACCAGCAAACAGCCAACATATATATGTATCTGTATGTCTACATCCAGTCTTTTAAGTTTCTATAGTTGTGTTTATTAATAAATGGTATTATTCTGTTCCTTAAACTAAGTGTGCCTCAATTAGCTTGATACAGTGGTATGCAAAGTTTGGGCACCCTTGTTTAAAATGTCTGTTACTGTGAAGAGTTAAGTAAACAGAAGATCAGCCAACCACCAAAACACATGAAGTTAAAGATTTTAAAGACACAGACACATTTCTTTAATATTTTTAACAAAATTACATTTTTATTTCCATCATTTACAGAAACAAAATACCAACAAAATGAAAAGGGCCTGAAGTAAAACTCTGGGCACCGGACATGGTCAGTACTTATTAACACCCACTTTGGCTAGTATCAAAGCCTGTAAACGCTTTTTGTAGCCAGCTAAAAGTCTCAGTTCTTAGCTAGGGTATTTTCGCCCATTTGACCTTGCAAAATGGTTCTAATTCTAAAATATTCTTGGGCAGTCTTCCATGCACTATTTTGAGATCTATCCACAGTTTTTCAATGATGTTTACAATAAAGTTTAGGTCAGGAGATTATGAGGGCCACTGCAAAACCGTCAACTTGCCTCACTTGCGCTATTCCATTGCAGATTTTGAGGTGTGTATTGGCTCATTATCTTGTTAAGGCCCATCCCTTTTATAACTTTTTTTTTTTAAACAGGTGGTGTGAGGTTTGATTCCAGAATTTGCTGGTATCTCTTTGAATCCATTATTCCCTTTACCAGTAACTTGTCCCCATGTCACCAGCTGCAACACAAGCCCAAAGCATGATGATCGATCCTTAATAGTTGAAGAGGTTTTCGTTCCGTGGAATTTGACACCCTTTTTTCTGCAAAAAAGCTATTACACATTGTGGCCAAAAAGTTTTATTTTGACTTCATCAGTCCACAGGACTTGTTTCCAAAATGCATCAGATCTAGATCTAGAACTTCAGCACTATATTTTGTGCTAGGATGCAGGAAACATTTTCTTCTGTTGACTCTACCATGAAGGTCACATTTGTTCAGGTGTCACTGCACAGTACAATAGTGCACCAAGGCTACAGAGCCTAATAAATCTTCCTGAAGGTCAGAGCCTAATAAATCTTCCTGAAGGTCTTTTGCAGTCAAACAGGGTTTTTAGTCACCTTTCCCAGCAATCCAAGAAGCGGTTCTTACAAGTTTTCTTGGTCTTCCAGACCTCATCTTGACCTCCATCGTTCCCGTTAACTGCCATTACTTAATAAAATTACGGACTGAGGAAACAGCTACCTAAAAAATGCTTTGCTATTTTCTTGTAGCCTTCTACTACTTTGTGACCAAACGTTTAATTTTTAAGAGTGCTAGGCAGCTACTTAGAGGGGTCCATAAGCTGCCGATTGTTGGGGACAAGGTTTGAGTAGTCTGAGAATGTATACAGCTTTGTATTTTGCATCACCTGGGGTTTCCCCAATGATGACTATGAACAAGCCATAGACCTAACAAGCTAATTGAGGTCTGAGACATTGGTAAAAGTTATCAGAAACAGCAGGTATCTTGAGTTCCCCAAAACTTTCCATGGCATTCCTTTTCTTTTTTCACAGTACAACTGTACAAAAAAAATACAATACACTTTTCAACATTTTACTCATCTTTAACTTTATGCCTTTTGGTGATCACTTCATTTTCTGCTCTGTTAACTATTCACAGAAACAGATATTGTAGTTAAGCAAGGGTGCCCAAAACTTTGCATGCTACTGTAATCGCAAGCCTAAAGGCTGGAGAACTGCTTTCTACAACATAGAAACATAAGGCAAATAAACTAGGAGCCTTACTGAAGTATCTGATTAATTACCAGATACAGTGGTGCTTGAAAGTTTGTGAACCCTATAGAAATGTCTATATTTCTGCATAAATATGACCTAAATCATCATCAGATTTTCACTCAAGTCCTAAAAGTAGATAAAGTGAAACAGTTAAACAAATGAGACAAAAATATTATACTTGGTCATTTATTTATTTATTAAGGAAAATGATCGAATATTACATATTTGTGAGTGGCAAAATTATATGAACCTCTAGGATTAGCAGTTAGTTTGAAGGTGAAATTAGAGTCAGGTGTTTTCAATCAATGGGATGACAATCAGGTGTGAGTGGGCACCCTGTGTTATTTAAAGAACAGGGATCTATCAAAGTCTGCTCTTCACAACACGTTTGTGGAAGTGTATCATGGCACGAACAAAGGAGATTTCTGAATATCTCAGAAAATGAGGTGTTGATGCTCATCAGGCTGGAAAAGGTTACAAAACCATCTCTAAAGAGTTTGGACTCCACCAATCCACAGTCAGACAGATTGTGTACAAATGGAGGAAATTCAAGACCATTGTTACCCTCCCCAGGAGTGGTCGACCAACAAAGACCACTCCAAGAGCAAGGCTTGTAATAGTCGGCGAGGTCACAAAGGACCACAGAGTAACTTCTAAGCAACTGAAGGCCTCTCTCACATTGGCTAATGTTCATGAATCCACCATCAGGAGAATACTGAACAACAATGGTGTGCATAGCAGGGTTGCAAGGAGAAAGCCAATGCTCTCCAAAAAAACATTGCTACTCGTCTGCAGTTTGCTAAAGATCACATTGACAAACCAGAAGGCTATTGGAAGAATGTTTTGCTGACAGATGACACCAAAATAGAACTTTTTAGTTTAAATGAAAAGCGTTATGTTTGGAGAAAGGAAAACACTGCATTCCAGCATAAGAACCTTATCCCATCTGTGAAACATGGTGGTGGTAGTATCATGGTTTGGGCCTGTTTTGCTGCATCTGGGCCAGGACGGCTTGCCTTCATTGATGGAACAATGAATTCTGAATTATATCAGAGAATTCTAAAGGAAAATGTCAGGACATCTGTCCATGAACTGAATCTCAAGAGAAGGTGGGTCATGCAGCAAGACAACGACCCTAAGCACACAAGTCGTTCTTCCAAAGAATGGTTAAAGAAGAATAAAGTTAATGTTTTGGAATGGCCAAGTCAAATTCCTGACCTTAATCCAATCGAAATGTTGTGGAAGGACCTGAAGCGAGCAGTTAATGTGAGGAAACCCACCAGCATCCCAGAGTTGAAGCTGTTCTGTACGGAGGAATGGGCTAAAATTCCTCCAAGCCATTGTTCAAGAATGATCAAAAGTTACCGGAAATGTTTGGTTATTGCTGCTTTGGGGTGTCACACTAGATACTGAAAGCAAAGGTTCACATACTTTTGCCACTCACAAATATGTAATATTCAATTATTTTCCTTAATAAATAAATGACCAAGTATAATATTTTTGTCTCATTTGTTTAATTGGTTTCTCTTTTAGGACTTGAGTGAAAATCTGATGATGTTTTAGGTCATATTGATGCAGACATATAGAAAATTCTAAAGGTTTCACAAACTTTCAAGCACCACTGTATGACTGTTGATTAATTAACCTACTTAAAATTCACTGAATTCTATCCCCGTGTGCCAATGCAAACTGCGGTCGTTTTTTTTTTATATATAGCAGCTTTGGAGCAGTGGCTTCTTCCTTGCTTAGCAGCCTTTTTAGGTTATTCAATATAGGACTAATTTTACTGTGGATAAAAATACTTGTCTACCTGATTCCTACAGCACCTTCCCAAAGTCCTTTTGGTTGTTCTGGGATTGATTCACACTTTTTTTTCCGAACTGCATTGTTCTCTAGGAGACGGAATGCATCTCCTTTCTGTGAGGTATGAGGACTACATAGTTCCGTGGTGCATATTCTTGCATATTATTGTTTGTACAGATAGTCAATAAAAAATGAAATACTCTGTCTTTGAACAATTTTTTCGGAAAAAAATTACTTTTGTCCTGCACAATGTAGATGTCATAAAAATATGCCAAATTTATAATTTGTTAGTATAAAATCTGTGGAAGGGAAAGAATTCACCCTGAGTGCACATAAACATCTGACTTCAACAGTATGCTACTAGGTATTGTGTGCCTGCTAGTATGGTTAACCAGACCACAGAGTGGCACTGTGCGACCCCTACATAACTTCCAATTTTGTGACTGATGCTTGAACATTATACTGAAGAATTTGTTGATACTGGGTTGAATTCATCTGACCCTCTACTTTAACACTAGAATTACCAGAGCCTACGAAAAAACTCGTAATTCCGTCCCACCTTAAACTGCTTCTTAAATCCCTTCACACCTCTCCGCCAGCGCCCTTTGTCTTCTAAATGTGCTGATAAAGAGAAGCTAGGAGCAGCCGGCTATTCCATCCCCCCACCAATTTAGAACGTGCACAAACTTCAGCTTGATTGAGTATCTGGGAGTGAAGTGGAGTTTTAGAGTGAAATAATAGATCGTTGTTTGGAACACACGCATTTCATGTCTGTTCCGTTTCTACAGTAATCTGTGTCAACACATTGTTAAAACAGAAACGTTTTTTATATTCTAGTAGTAGATGACAAAATGTAGGCATAAACTATATAATGTATGAAGCCTGAAGTCCAAATAGCAAAGAAACATTTTCACAAGAATAACACAATTGCGCTTTTATTCAAAATATAACTGCAGAAACAAAAAGCCGCCTTAACATGCGACATTGACACCAGTTTACTGTAACTGCCTCTGTGGTTCAATAGACTCAGCCCCCGCTTGGGAATCAAGAGGTCACGAGTTTGATCCTGCGCTCCTCCGTTTTGAGAAGTAAACTGCTCTTAGTCTTACTGTTTTAGAATAAAAGCATACATTTGATTTCAGTCTGTAACAGCCGGTGCAATTTATGATCCTTGTAAAGGTTAGCTTTTTTTTTATTCACTTTTCATTCTCTCAGTCGCGTTCAGAATCAATCCATACAACCCCATCTGACACGGCTGTTTTCACTAAAGACGCTATAGCTCTGCAGTGTACCACGATGCATACTAACGCCCCCAAGACATGGGGTTCTGACACACAAGCGCTGGCGAAGCTGCCTTCTTCGTATCTCACCGTCACTTGCTTTTCTTTTTATTCAGTTTTATTGAGTGTTCCTGCCAGTCCCGCATGTTGCTGTATGCTTTTCTTTTGTACCCAGGACATGCAGAGGAAAGAATGGTAAAGACCAGTAACTTCGGGCGCTATATGCAATCATCAGACACTCCCCATCTGCCCGTGTCGCTCAAACACAGGAACATATATTGGTGTAAAAGTATAACAAAAGTGCACTTTTATTCAAGTGCACTTTTTCCATCGCCTTTTCCTGTAAGAAGCAATGTACACACTTCTCTCTATGCTGTGGTTTCTATTACACACCTGAAAGAAAGAGACAATACATGTGAACATATCCAGCATACAGCAACATGCGGGTACTGGCAGGAACACTCAATAAAACTGAATAAAAAGAAAATCAAGTGACGGTGAGATACGAAGAAGGCAGCTTCGCCAGCGCCTGTGTGTCAGAACCGGGTGGGGGGCCGTTAGTATGCATCGTGGTACAACGCAGAGCTATAGCGCCTGTATTCTGTTTCTTTTGTACTCCAGGGCATGCAGAGGAGAGAATAGTAAAGAGCAGTAAGTTCGGCGCTATATGCAATCATCAGACACTCCCCATCTGCCCGTTGTTTTGTTATACTTTTATACTGCTCAAACGGGCATGCTCAAAAATACACGTAATGCCACGAAAAGTGCACGCAGACACTTCATTTCGCAAACAAAACAAGTGCACTTTTATTCAAAACTACCTGTATAACCAAGAAAAAGAAAGCAAGTTACAGTAGGCGATTGATACGACAGCTTGCATGGTGCAATGCTAAGAAGTGCAGATTTTCATTCCGTGCTATATAAAATCATCACATTCAAATATTAACAGTTCCCACACACCCAAGGACCGTCCTTCCTACATTTACGACACGTGTACTTGTTGCCGTGTACACACCTCTCTGTGCTATGGTTTCTATTACACTGAATGAGCACCTGACACTGTACTTTCTTCCCTGGGGAAGGTCCCGCATCAGAGAATTTCCAGTTCCTGCATAAATTCACACCCGATCTGACGCTGTTCGTTTTCAAATAATATTGCATTAGTGCGATTATATTTTCACATATATTGTCTCTTTCTTTCAGGTGTGTAATAGAAACCACAGCATAGAGAGAAGTGTGTACATTGCTTCTTACAGGAAAAGGCGATGGAAAAGTGCACTTGAATAAAAGTGCACTTTTGTTATACTTTTACACCAATATATGTTCCTGTGTTTGAACGACACGGGCAGATGGGGAGTGTCTGATGATTGCATATAGCGCCGAAGTTACTGGTCTTTACCATTCTCTCCTCTGCATGTCCTGGAGTACAAAAGAAACAGCATACAGACGCGCTATAGCTCTGCGTTGTACCACGATGCATACTAACGCCCCCCCACCACAACCGGTTCTGACACACAGACGCTGGCGAAGCTGCCTTCTTCGTATCTCACCGTCACTTGATTTTCTTTTTATTCAGTTTTATTGAGTGTTCCTGCCAGTCCCAGCATGTTGCTGTATGCTGGATATGTTCACATGTATTGTCTCTTTCTTTCAGGTGTGTAATAGAAACCACAGCATAGAGAGAAGTGTGTACATTGCTTCTTACAGGAAAAGGCGATGGAAAAAGTGCACTTGAATAAAAGTGCACTTTTGTTATACTTTTACACCAATATATGTTCCTGTGTTTGAACGACACGGGCAGATGGGGAGTGTCTGATGATTGCATATAGCCGGGTTACTGGTCTTTACCATTCTTTCCTCTGCATCTCCTGGAGTACAAAAGAAAAAGCATACAGCAACATGCGGGACTGGCAGGGACACTCAATAAAACTGAATAAAAAGAAAAGCAAGTGACGGTGAGATACGAAGAAGGCAGCTTCGCCAGCGTTTGTGTGTCAGAACCCCATGTCTTGGGGGGCGTTAGTATGCATCGTGGTACACTGCAGAGCTATAGCGCGTCTTTAGTGAAAACAGCCGTATCAGATGGGGTTGTATGGATTGATTCTGAACGCGACTGAGAGAATGAAAAGTGAATAAAAAAAGCTAACCTTTACAAGGATCATAAATTGCACCGGCTGTTAAAGACTGAAATCAAATGTATGCTTTTATTCTAAAACAGTAATAATAAGAGCAGTTTACTTCTCAAAACGGAGGGGCGCAGGACCGAACTCGTGACCTCTTGATTCCCAAGCGGGGGCTGAGTCTATTGAACCACAGAGGCAGTTATCGTAAACTGTTGTCAATGTCGCATGTTAAGGCGGCTTTTTGTTTCTGCAGTTATATTTTTGAATAAAAGCGCAATTGTGTTATTCTTGTGAAAATGTTTCTTTGCTATTTGGACTTCAGGCTTCATACATTATATAGTTTATGCCTACATTTTGTCATCTACTAGTAGAATATAAAAAACTTTTCTGTTTTAACAATGTGTTGACACAGATTTCTGTAGAAACTGAACAGACATGAAATGCGTGTGTTCCAAATAACGATCTATTATTTACACTCTAAAACTCCACTTCACTCCCAGATACTCAATCAAGCTGAAGTTTGTGCACGTTCTAAATTGGTGAGGGGATGGAATAGCCGGCTGCTCCTAGCTTCTCTTTATCAGCACATTTAGAAGACAAAGGGCGCTGGCGGAGAGGTGTGAAGGGATTTAAGAAGCAGTTTAAGGTGGGACGGAATTACGAGTTTTTTCGTAGGCTCTGGTAATTCTAGTGTTAACAAGGGCCCCAGTCCTTGAACTAGCCACACAGCATAATGGAACCTCCACCAAATTTGACACTAGGTAGCAGGTGTTTTTCTTGGAATGCAGTGTTCGTCTTCCGCCATGCAAAGCGCTTTTTGTTACGACCAAATAATTAAATTTTTGTCTCATCAGTCCAAAGCACCTTTGTTCCAAAATAAATCTGGCTTGTCTAAATGAGCATTTCCATGCAACAAGCAACTCTGTTTGTGGCATAAGTGCAGAAAGAGCTTCTTTCTCATCGCCTTGCCATACATATGGTTTTGTGCAAATTGCGCTGAATTGTAGAATGATGTACAGATATACCACCTGCAGCAAGATGTTCTTGCAGATCTTTGGAGGTGATTTGTGGGTTGTCTGTAATCATTGTCACAATCCTGCGCATATGCTGCTCCTGTATTTTTCTTGGCCTGCCAGACCTAGGTTTAACATCAACTGTGCCTGTGGCCTTCAATTTCCCGATTACATTCCTTACAGTTGAAACTGACAGTTTAAACCTCTGAGTTAGCTTTCTGTAGCCTTCCCCTAAACCATGATCCCGAACAATCTTTGTTTTCAGATCTTTTGAGAGTTGCTTTGAGGATCCCATGCTGTCACTCTTCAGAGGAGAGTCAAAGGGAAGCACAACTTGCAATTGACCACCTTAAATGCCTTTTCTCATGTTTGGACACACCTGTCTATGAAGTTTAAGGCTTAACGAGCTAATCCAACCAATTTGGTGTTGCAAGTAATCAGAACTGAGCAGTTACATGTATTTAAATCAGCAAAATTACAAGGGTACCCAAACTTGTGCACAGCCAGTTTTTCACATTTGATTTCATTTTATACAACTAAATACTGCTTCATTAAAAATCTTTGTTCAGAAAACACCCCAGGACTCACATGTTCCTAGGAAATGAAAGACATACCACTGTTATCTTTTTTTGTTGAAAGAAGAGTAAATTATTATGCAGGCTTGGAAGGGTTCTCAACCTTTTCATATGATTGTATATAGTATTAATCTTGGCCCTCAATAAAATTGAGTTTGAAACCACTGACCTAATGTAATATATATCATGAGTTTTTTGATGTTCTACTTTCTCAAGTTAAGGCTCTTAATGATAGCAATTGAAGAAAAAAAAGTACTTAAACTAAATTTTAAACAAAAAAATCACTGCTGTTCTGGAAAACTTGAAAAATTGTAACCCCTTTACAGTACCTGTGAACTCTAGGTTCATGTTCAACTGTGGATTCTTTGTTTTCTGTACTGTCAGGCAAACCATTTGCTGTTAAAGGAACTGACAAAGAAAATTTTGTCCTATTCGCTGGCCTTGGTGTTCCAGGACCATTTATATTAATCCTTTAAAAACAAAAACAGGACAAAGTGGTTAAGTAATGGAGTGTTTATGAACATCAACAAAAAGACTGATTTTTTTCTTTTTAAAAGTATAAAAACCATAACCAGAAGTATTAAAGTTAGCCCTTTAAAATACAAATCAAACAAGGACATTAGTAAAATACTGTTATTAAAGTACATACTGCAGACTTCAAGGGTGTTCACATTCATTTCAGTCACACCATGTAGAAATTGCACCACTTTCTATGCATGGTTCTCCCCATTTCAGGGAACCATAAAGTTAGGGAATAGCAATGGTAGGTATATTAAAACAGTCACACTTAGTACTTTTTTGTATATCCCTTGCATGCAAATACTTGGGAGTCTGCCATTCAAATACATCACCAGGTGCTGAGTATCTTCTCGGGTGATGCTCTGCTAAGCCTCAAATGTAACTGGTTTCACCACCTCCTTATTTCGGGTGCTTGCCCTCTTATGTTTTTTCTTCAGCATGTTCAATTGGATTTAAACTGGGTGACTGGTTTGGCCGGTCAATAATGTTCTATTTCTTAGCTTTGAAAAAGCTCCTGTGTTGCCCTTAGCAATAAGTTTGGGATCATGACCTTGTTGTAAGATGAAGCACTGTCCAAATGGTTTGAAGGCACTTACTGGAACTTGAGCAGATAAGATGTTTCTATACACCTCAGAGTTCATTGTGCAGCTATCTCCAGCTGCTAACATCATCAATGAAGATAAGTGTGCCAGTACCTGTAGCAGTCAGGCATGCTGATGCCATAACACCCAATCCACCCACCATGTTTAACAAACGAGGTGGTATGCTTTTGATCTTGGACAGTTCCTTTTCATTTCCACACTTTGCTCTTGCCATTACTCTGATACAAGTTTACCTTTGTTTTGTCTGTCCACGTGACCTTTTTCTAGAATTCCACAGGCTCAGTGAAATACTTTTTCACAAACTATAATCTGTCCATCCTGTTTCTGTGTCTAGCTAATAGTCTGCAACTTGCAGTGTGACCTCTGTATTTTCATATATGTCTTCTGCAGACAGTAATCCCTGGCACATACACATCTTCCTTCTGAAGATTAATAATACATTTTATTTATACAAGGCGCCTTTCAGAGAACTCAAGGACACCGAACAAACAATAAATAAAAAAATAAATACAAAACACAATTATAAACAACTTAAAACGTCAAAAAATCTAAAAATTAAAACCAAACAAAACCACTATAATTAGGAGGAAGAAGAAAAAGCCATTTTAAACAAATGTGTTTTAAGTTTACATTTGAAAGATGAATATGATTTGATATTTCGGAGATCAGCAGGTAATGAGTTCCAGTGCTTGGGAGCAGAACGGCTGAAAGCTCTGCTCCCCATGGTGGTTAGATGGGCGGGAGGAACGGTCAGATGGGTGGAGGAAGAGGATCTAAGGTTACGGGATGGAATGGCAGCATGTAGAAGGTCAGACAGATATGGAGGTGCGAGGTTATGGATGGCCTTAAAAGTTAGTAGCAGAATCTTAAAATCAATACGAAACTTGATGGGGAGTCAATGAAGCTGCTGCAAGACCGGAGTAATATGGTGAAAAGATGGGATTCCAGTGATGATACGTGCTGCAGAATTCTGGACTAACTGAAGCTTGTGAAGAGATTTGTTAGGGAGACCGAAGAGGAGTGAATTGCAGTAGTCCAGCCGAGAAGTGACAAGACTATGAACAAGAATGGCAGTAGTATGAGGAGTGAGGGAGGGACGAATGCGATTAATATTACGTAAGTGAAAGTAAGCAGACCGGGTGATGTTATTAATGTGACATTGAAAAGATAGAGTACTGTCGAGGATGACACCCAGACTCTTGACCTGAGATGATGGGGAGTTATCAATAATAAAAGAAAGATTATTGGTTTTGGATAATGATGATTTTGAACCAATGAGGAGAACCTCAGTTTTGTCACTGTTTAATTTAAGAAAATTTGAAGAGAACCAGGATTTAATTTCAGAAATGCAATCAATAAGTGAGGGTGGTGGAAAAGAGGAGGTGGGTTTACCAGCAAGGTAGAGCTGGGTGTCATCAGCATAACAGTGAAAATTGTTTCTCAGATCTGTTGGAAAGGCATTTGGGGCTTCTTATTTATAGTGAGATTTCTTCTATCAGGAGCAGTGGAGGTCTTCCTTGGCCTATCAGTCCTTTTGCAATTACTGGGCTTACCATTGAGTTCTTTCTTCTTAATGATATTCCAGACAGTTGATTTAGGTAATCCTAAGGCTTTGCCAATGTCCATATTCTTGTTTTCTCGACTCATAATGCTTTCTTTGACTTGCACTGGCTGAGCTCTTGTCCTCATGTTGAACAATAGCAACTACAGACTCCAAACAGTCTATGAGTAAAAGCACCCCTAGATATGTTATATCTGCACTAATGAAGCAATTAAACACACCTGAGTAATCACAAACAACTGTGACACTAACTTTCCCAAATATTGTCATACCCTGAAATTGGAGGTGGGGGGCAGAGAGATCTCGTATTTTGGTCATTTGTACATGGTGTGACTGAAATGTATGCAAACACCCTTAAATTAAAGTCTGCAATGCGTAATTTAATCTAGCCTGAATGGTTTGATTTGTAATTTTAAACTGTAGGGGAAAGGGGTAAATCAGGGCAAATATGTGCCTTTGTCCCAAATATTATGGAGGGAACTGTAAATGCATATATAAAAGTCTGAAATTTAAAATATAAATATCCAAAGAGAAAATCAACTTACCTATCAGAATAACCTGAGGAATTAGCAGGAAACATTACTCCATTCATTCTGTTTAAATTAGTTGACCCATTTTTTCTATATGAAAAAAATATATTAATTTTGATAAAAAGAAATCTTGACAAAGTTGCAAAAACAAAAAATCATTTGGACATACACTCCATTTTCATACCTAAACATGAACTTTTTTTTTTTTTTTTTTAAACAGCTAAAACTTTACAACTTGCTCTTAGCCAAAGTACAGCATTTAAAATTTAAATTAATTTAATTATTACTGAAGCTGGGCTGTGAGCGGTTTTTCAATGTAATTTATTATTGAAGATCCCAGCCAAACATGGAGAATTCTACTAACATGCACATTAATAATAAACAGTGATAACTAATAAATTCAAATTATCACAAACATGGAAACAAGGATATGCTAAAATTGAGATGGTTCAGTGCTTTTGTTGGATATGGTCCTAGAAGATAGGTTAAATAGTTGTTCAATCTAATATCTGAAGGAAAAAAAACAAATACTCTGAGAATAATTTAAAATGTTTACAAAACACTTACACGGATATAACTTTTGCAACAAAAATGGTACTGCTGTGTATAAACTATCAAAACTGTATTACAAAAACCATCAAAAAATGAATGAATGTAGATTTTATTTCTACAAATCATAAATTAGGCTTACAACAATAGAACAAACAGAAGACAGGCTTCAGAATATCAAGTAACCAGAAGGATCACAGATGGCAAACAAAAATGATTGATAGGAAGGAACAGTTGAAGCAGGAAGAAAGGCTTCATGTAATTATGTAGGTGATTTAAAAAAAAAAAAAAGTCACTCAACACAAAAATATTTTTATAAATAATGACCACTGCTACAAATCACTTTGTAAAGCTTCCAAGAGCAAAACGTGGCGAGTGTGGAACTGTTACTATCAATAAATGAAAAAGTGGGACTCTCTTGAATATAAGATTATTTTCTGACATTACTTTGTCTGCTTTGTTTTTGGCCCAGTACTTAAATGAAGGGATTTTTTATTTAATAAGCTGAGCTGCAAATGTAATTTGACCTTGTAAGATGGTATTGTTACTGGTTTGTTATAGTTAAAACCCCTACTCAAGAAAAATAATCTTGACCCCTCTGCTTTTGAACATTTTAGACCCATCTCTAACCTTCCCTTCTTAAGTAAAATTCTAGAGAAGGCAGTCATTATGGAGTCAAATGACCACCTCAATAAACATGCTATCCTTGATAAATTTCAGTCAGGTTTTAGAACAAATCACAGCACAGAAACTGTACTCATAAAGTAGTAAATGACTTGAGGGTAAATGCAGACAGAGGCCATTTATCTGTTCTCATCCTCCTCGATCTGAGTGGCGCATTTGACACCATTGATCACAATGGGTGGGCCTCTCTGGCAGTGTCTTAAAATGGTTTGAATCTTACCTGGCAGGGAGAAAATTCTTTGTTAGTTCTGGTAATCACAACTCAAAGACACGTGATATTTTACAGTATATGGTGTTCCACAAGGCTCTATCCTGGGTCCGCTGCTCTTCTCAATCTACATGTTTCCGTTAGGTCAGATTATCTCGGGGCACAACGTGAGTTACCACAGCTATGCTGATGATGCACAGCTGTACTTATCAATAACACCTGATAACACCGACTCTCTCGATTCACTAACACAATGTCTTACTGGTATTTCTAAATGGATGAATAGTAATTTTCTCAAGCTAAATAAAGAGAACACTGAAATTTTAGTGATTGGCAATAATGGATTCAATGAGGTTATCAGAAATAAACTTGATGCATTAGGATTAAAAGTTAAGACGGAAGTAAAAAACTTAGGGGTAACTGTTGACTGTAACCTGAATTTTAAATCGCATATTCATCAGACCACTAGGACAGCATTTTTTCACTTAAGAAACATAGCAAAAGTTAGACCTCATATCATTGAAAGATGCTGAGAAATTAATTCACGCTTTTGTTTTCAGGCAACTAGATTACTGTAATGCACTCCTCTCAGGACTACCCAAAAAAGACATAAATCGATTGCAACAAGTATAGAATGCAGCTGCCAGAATCCTAACTAGGAAAAGAAAATCCGACCACATTTCTCCAGTTTTGATGTCACTATACTGTTTAACCAGTGTCTTTCAGAATTGACTTTAAAATTCTGCTTATGGTTTATAAAGCCTTAAATAATCTCGCTTCATCTTATATGTCGGAATGTCTGACACCTTTTATTCCAAATCGTAACCTTAGATCCTCAAAAGCTAAACTTAAAAGAAGTGGTGAGGTGGCCTTCTGCTGTTATGCACCTAAAATCTGGAATAGCCTGCCAATAGGAATTCGCCAGGCTAATATAGTGGAGCACTTTAAAAAAACTGCTGAAAACACATTACTTTAACATGGCCTTCTCATAACTTCACTTTAACTTAATTCTGATACTATGTATGTTCAATTCATCATAACTATTCATGGTGGCTCTAAAACCCATACTGACCCCTACTCTCTCTTCTGTTTCTTTTTTCGGTTTCTTTGTGATGGCGGCCTGCGCCACCACCACCTACTCAAAGCATCATGATGTTCCAACATTGATGGACTAAAAAGCCAGAAGTCTACATGACCATCATCATTAAGTCCTTCCGTGAGAACCCTAAATACAAAGAGGATTGTTTCATTTATGTTAGGTAGAATGCCCAGAGGGGACTGGGCAGTCTCATGGTCTGGAATCCCTGCAGATTTTATTTTTTTCTCCAGCCATCTTTAGTTTATTTTTGTTTTTTCTGTCCACCCTGGCCATTGGACCTTACTCTTATTCTATGTTAATTAATGTTGACTTATTTTATTTTCTTACTGTGTCTTTTATTTTTCTATTCTTCATTATGTAAAGCACTTTGAGCTACATTTTTGTATGAAAATGTGCTATATAAATAAATGTTGTTATAACCTTGGGCATGAGATATGTGTAGCTTCTGCTAACCATCAAGCAAAGGTAATGTCTTTTTTCGATATTCTATAAACCAAACTGCAGCAGAGTTGTATGACAGATATCTGTCTAAAGTCAATGTACTTGAATCTCTGAATACACAAATTCTAATAAAGTGCTACCTTGCTGGGTTCAACCTTGGATTATTTCTTTACCACATTAGCTCAATCAGGAAATTTAAAGTTTTCTTGAATGTTTCAGCATTAGTGCATCTCACAAATGAGAAACATTTATTGTCATTATCTAATCTTTCAAACTCCCAGGCCCTCCCTATGTCTTAACTTTGAATATAATGTGGGTCATCCAAATGATTGAACTTCTCTGTGTTACAAGTAAAGGAAGTTGTTCCTCTAGAGTTAATTATTACATAATGTGATTTGTAGTGAAGATATAAAAAAATTCAACCTCCCTAAAACCCACTTGCCTAAAAGACAGTATGTTACATATCATTTTTAAGCACTCCTTTATAGATTCACATTTGTGTAATTTAGTTAAAATACATTTTCATTTGATACTGCCTAGAACTCTGAACAAATACAATCATTCTTATCTGTATTTAAAGCAAACTGGACTGTGAGGACTCAAGGCTGACAGTTTATAATTTAGATTATTAATTTGTTAGCCAATCAGTTTCAAAAAGTGCATTCAACTTTTTCCATTCTTGCTAAAAATTACCCTTGACAAATTTCACCTGAACAGTTAGATTTCAGCTTTAACTGTTAGTAAGGTAATATGCATGAACATTTGTCAGATGGTTTAAGAATCCTAAAAAGAAACCCAGCATAGGGCTGCCAAAGAATGAACATCAGTATCAGAATATAATTCTACATTAAAAAAAATCTTATTTGAAGGTAAACACTGACATTCGATTGTAAAAGATTTGAAAAAGAAGAAAAAAAAAAAACACTGCACTAATTTCGGCTTTGCATTACTCCTATGCTGCAATACTTTTGTGTTTTGCATGTTGTGTACATTACCAAAATATTCATCTTTATAATTTTTAATTGTTAGTTTGTATTGGCATTTATAAAACAGATTTTTCTACCACACTGCTCTGCATTTTGGAGAACAGGTGTACTAACACCACATTCTAAAACCTTCTCCAGCACATTAGAAGTATTGTTTTGTTTCACTCTTGAATCAGAGATCACTAATCATCATAGCAATCTAAAGCTCTGGTGTCCTTTCACATTAAACATAATAACTGTAATTTTTTTCTCTTTCATTATAAGGGCTTTAAAGTTGCTATTTTAAACAGCATTTCAGGAAAGCATACTTAGCTACCTCAACCAACACATGTCTTTTCAAGGCTGCTGGCTTGACACACATTCCTAAAACAAATGCAAAAATCTATATATATAATTCACTAAGGCAAGACACCAATGGAAAGCACGCCGAAAGGTGTGTGGATTCACTAAGCCGCCAACAAGTAAGACAACTATGGCGCACGCAGGAAGGAGCCACGCCCACCAACTCCAAGACCATTGGATACGACGACAACTCGCAGAGCCATGCCCACCAACTCTGACGCGACGACACAGAAAAAACGGCGTCATTTATATTCGTCTGTCGTATAGGCCACATGCACCTCCGAGCCATGTTGACTGTTCACAGAGGCATGTATCTCGCGAAGGTGAATCACCATATGCAGCGTGTAAAACGGTTTGCGAGGGGTATCCCATGGGATCCTTAAAACAATCTTTTACAACTGAGGTTAAAACACAATGAAGTAAGCAGACTTTAAAAAACGAGTTTTCGCTTACGACACACGACTGCGAGCACCATAGCAAACTGTTTTACACGGAGGGAGTGGAATGGACGTCGTCCTCCTCTCCTCCCGTTCCACCCTCCCCGCCTGAGCGCCGTCCACCCCATCCCTCCGTCTGGAAGGAGAAGGCGCGATGGCGGTCCGCCAGTTTTCTGTCACGGACGATTGTGTGCTGGTTTGTTCCGTGCATTGTTACAATGTTGCTTTTCTTGCTGATTTATTACATTACCGATTTTTCAAATGTTAATTTTCTCCCTGTGCTTAAAAATCATCAAAAAACCAGCCTGATTATGTGGCGTATGGTACGCGGGTTGGCTAGTGTGTTTTATTATTGCTGAAGGGGAAAAAATTCAATTTAGTTAAATCCTGTCTGCTGCTCCACACTCTTGTTCTGCCTTTCCCAAGGGTTTTTTTTTTTTTTTTAAACTTTAACCTAACCGATTTGATCTAAAAGTTTCCCTTGTTAATAATAATTTTAAAAAAAGGAGCATATTTTAAGTTACTGTTATTGAAAGCGTAATCCAAATAAAAAATATAATAAGAGAATATTTAAAGATCATTAGAATTAAACATTTCGTACTTCCAGTAACTCCTTTTGTGAACTACAAGTAGACTCAAAAGCTACAACTTATAAAATACAGATGGCACCAACTTCACAACATTTGCAACGGTGGACAGGCGCACACCTGGGTGGCGGACCAGAGGAGGGGGTCAGGTGCAGGGACTAAAGTAATACATGCATATAAAGTGCTTAATTAATCAAAAGTGATTATGTATGGATTTGAAATATGCATTACAGGCATGTATGTATGATTTAGCAGTCCATATAATGTGTACCTGCTGAAAAGATATATTATGTATGCAAGAGTCGTCATTAAAAAGGTCAGCTGTATGACTGTGATAGAACTCAGGCTGATGTGCCAAGGAGTGTGGAGATGGCCTGGATTGTAAGATTTCAAGTGAGAAAAACACTTCTATAGCTCATTATATTCCTCCACTTTAGGCAGATGTAGAGGTAATCCAAAGTGACGACTCCAAGAGGAACTCATCTGTACACTTTTTAAATTTTGGTAATTGCCAACAGACAACAGCTATACAAGATTGCATGAAAGTAAACCTCTTACTGGTTTAAAATAACAGTTCAGCCCCATTTATGTGAGTAAAAAATTATGCTTCCCTGTGGTGGTATATTGGTTTTACACAATTTAAATACTAAAAACAATTAACCTCTTTCCTTTATCATTAAATGTTTTAGTACCAGAGCAGCAGAAATACCAACCAACAGTTACTACATTATTTATATTTATATATAATATATATATAAAAAAAAAAAAGGGGTCAGTCTTTGAACAACTTTGACCTATCTTATAGCCTGTTCCACGCAAAAAGTATTGTCCATTAAAAAGATCTACGATGTAAGTATCAGGGAACTACTTGATTAAAGGGCATTTAATAAGTGACCTTGTTAGTAAGGTGGATCACAAGATCCCTTCATGGCTGTTACCAATGGTAGAAAATGGTTCAATTTTAAGGATGGTGACAATGAATAAAGCGCAGGAAAGCAATTTGGACTCATTTTGGTTGAGAAATTACTCTTTTTTTATTTCTTACGTTTCAGGTAGTAGAAGAAAAAAAAATGGGTGAACTAAGCAAAATGATTCCAGTGACTGATATAAAACTACTTTTACTGAGAAAAACATTTTAGAACATTAGAACACCAGAACACTCTAGACGAGAACAGGCCATTCAGCCAACAAAGCCAGCTAGTCCTATCCACTTGTTTCCTCCAAGAAAACATTAAGTCGAGTTTTGAAAGTCCCTAACGTCTTACTATCTACCACACTACTTAGTAGCTTATTCCAAGTGTCTATCGTTCTTTGTGTAAAGAAAAACTTCCTAATGTTTGTGTGAAATTTACCCTTAACAAGTTTCCAACTGTGTCCCCGTGTTCTTGATGAACTCATTTTAAAATAACAGTCTCGATCCACTGTACTAATTCCCTTCATAATTTTAAACACTTCAATCATTTCACCTCTTAATCTTCTTTTGCTTAAACTGTAAAACCTTAGCTCTTTTAATCTTTCCTCATAATTCAGCCCCTGTAGTCCTTTTTGTAGCCTGGAGACCAAAACTGCATACAGTACTCAAGATGAGGCCACACCAGTGCATTATAAAGGTTGAGCATAACCTCCTTGGACTTGTACTCCACACATCGTGCTATATAACCTAACATTCTGTTAGCCTCCTTAATGGCTTCTGAACACTGTTGGGAAGTTGATAGCTTAGAGTCCACTATGACTCCTAAATCCTTCTCATAAGGTGTACTCTCGATTTTCCGACCGCCCATTGTGTATTCAAACCTAACATTTTTACTTCCTATGTGTAATACTTTACATTTACTGACATTAAAATTTCACCTGCCACAAATCTGCCCAAGCCTGTATGCTATCCAAGTCCTTCTGTAATGATATAATAGATTCCAAATTATCTGCTAATCCACCTATCTTGGTATCATCTGCAAACTTAACCAGCTTGTTACTTATATTCCTATCTAAATCATTTATATATATTAAAAATAGCAGCGGCCCTAGCACTGACCCCTGTGGAACACCACTCTTAACATCGGCCAGTTCTGATGAGGTTCCTCGCACCATCACCCTCTGCTTCCTGTGTCTGAGCCAATTCTGCACCCCTTTAAAAACATCACCCTGAACTCCCATTTCTTTTAACTTGATGCCCAACCTCTCATGTGGTACCTTATCAAATGCTTTCTGAAAGTCCAAATAAATTATATCATAAGCTCCACTTTGATCGTATGCTTATGTTGCAACCTCAAATAATTCCAACATGTTAGTAAAACATGACCTCCCTCTTTTGAACCCATGCTGACTGTTCAGAATAACTCCTGTCCTTACCATGTGTTGCTCAATCTTATCCTTAAAAATTCCTTCTATGAATTTTCTTGTGATGCATGTTAACCTTACTGGCCTATAGTTGCTTGGATCTGCCCTGTCACCCTTTTTATATAATGGGATGATATTTGCCATTTTCCAGTCCTTCTGAATCTCTTCCTAAAAATGTGTCAAGGGTTTATATATGTACTCACTAGCCTCCTTAAGAACACGAGGATAAATATTATCTGGGCCTGGTGATTTGTTTGATTTCATCTTATTTAATCTGAGCAGCACTTCTCCTACGATTTCCAAATCCCTCAGTACCTTCTTAGTAGTTGCGTTTACCTCTGGGAGGTTATCCACTTAATTTTTATTAACTACTGCTCAGGAGGATACTTTTCACAATTAATCAGTTTAAGTGCATAGCATCCAAATTTACCAAATGTACATACTGAAATGCAAATAAACACTAATACATCAAAACATGGATTTTAATTTAAATGATTCTAGTAATGGCATGATCATGTTTAATGGAAGAAAATATAAAATTTGACTTACTCTGAAGAAGGATACACACAGCTCACAACCATGACATTCTTAAAGAAAAAAGAAAAATGCAAATTAGTAATTATTGCTACAAAAAGTCCTGATAATATCCCATTTTATATCAATATGAAGGTAAGGAGAGATCACTTCAAATGATCATACAATAAAATTTATACTGGAAACTAGCTATGCTACTCAGCATAGTTTGGTGAAATTTCACTTGGTGTAGCAGAATTACTGCGCAACCGTTTTCCTGTGTCTAATATTTGCATTTTTTAATTTATTTTTAATTTTTTTTTTATTTTTATTACAAAAGGCTACCGTTATTGGAAAACAATGTGGTGTAGCAGTTAAAGCTTTGGACCTAGGTTTTCAAACTGAGGTTGTGGGTTTAGATCCTGCTACTGACAATGTGTGACCATGAGCAAGTCATTTCATCTACCAGTGTTCCAACTGAAAAGAGAAACCTAACTAATTTGATCCAAAATGTTGTAATTCAAATTAGTAATATAAAAATGATTATGTCACTTGAGCTGCTTACTCTTTAATATGCTAAACAAAATTACCTAAGAGTAAAACAATCCTGCATTAAGATCAATTCCTGATTTTCCTAGCGATTTGGGTTTTTTTGATGGTTATTGCAAAATAACTTTACAGGCAAGTGTATCCTTCTGAACTGAAACAGTCAGTAGGAATAATGAGAATTTTTGGTATATGATTATTATATGTTTATGATATTCTTTTGTTTATGCCATTTACTCAAGTACAATATTTCTTTTCGTGTTTTTTAATCAGTTCAATGTAGATCTTATTTAAAGTCTGAAGATGTAAATGAATATACAAAGCAGTGTTTGAAGTGTATATACTTAAGTGCCTATAAACTATATGTTACACTGTTGTGTTAACCTGAAGCACGAGGAGTGCAGAGTGCAGTGTACTTTTCCATTAGAAATTTAAATGCCACTGTACAAGGACAATTAAGACCTGCATAGGCCCTTGGGTAATTTAACAAACAGATCTCTTTAGCAGAGTTGGATCTCATTTTTAACAATTCATGTGCGGGCACCCAACTGTGGTGGTATTCAAGTGGCCAATCAAATCACTTCTGCTAAATCCTTCATTTACATAAAAAGCACGCTCTCAGCGTAATATTAATCAATATCAACTAAAACAAATGTCAGCTAGTTTTCTTTTTTCTACCATATCAAGAAGTTTGAGATTTTGGGGCATTTAGTTTCTTTACCCCTAAATACTTACGTCAAAATATTCCAGAGCCCTATAAAATGATCTTTATTAGGCCACTGCTGTGAATGTCTCTGACCAAACAATCAGAAACCGACTTCATGAGGGTGGTCTAAGGGCCCAAAGTCCTCTAGCGGGCCCTGGGCTCAATGCGCAGCACTGTGGAGCTTAATTGGCATTTTCCATAGAATACCAGAACTGGAAGGTCCACCACTGGTGCCCTGTGCTTTTCACAGATGAAAGCAGGTTCTGGAGAAGCCATGGAGAACGTTATGCTGCCTGTAACATCTTTCAGCATACCGGTTTGGTGATGGGTCAGTGATGGTCTGGGGATGCATATCCATGGAGGAATGCACAGACCGCTACAGGCTAGACAACGGCACCTTGACTGCCACTAGGTATCGGGATGAAATCCTTGGATACACTGTCAGACCCTACGTTAGTGCAGTGGGTCCTGGGTTCCCCCTGGTTCACGACAATGCCCAGCCTCATGCGGCGAGAGTATGCAGGCAGTTCCTGCAGGATGGAGGAATTGATACCATTGACTGGCCCTCAAGCTTGCCTGACCTAGATCCAACAGAACACTTCTGGGACATTATGTTTCACTTCAGATGCCGCCAGGTTGCACCTCAGACTACACAGGAGCTCAGTGATGTCCTGGTCCAGATCTGAGAGAAGATCCCCTCAATACACCATCTGTCATCTCATTAGGAGCACACCCCGACGTTGTCAGGCATGCATGCAAGCACGTTGACGCCATACAAAGTACTGAGTACGATTTTGAGTTGCTGCAATGAAATTTTGGCAAAATGGACTCGCCGATTTCACTTTGGCAATGGAGTTGTTTTCTTTCAGCTTCTTGCTGTAGCCTTGTTCTTCTTTCTTCTTCCAACTTATTAATCTGGGGCAGCCTTGCCGAGTCTTTGAGCTTCATGCTGTAGCCTCACACTTCCAGGCCGGACAGATAGACACACACAAGTCCACGCCTAGATGTTTATATATAAGATACAGCAGCAGCCCTAGCACTGACCCCTGGGGACCAACACTCTCAACATCAGCCAATTCTGATAAGGTTCCTTGTACCATTACCCTCTGCTTCCTGACTCTCATGGAAATACATGGAAGGTCTTTGTTAGTCTCCGTCAATAATCTGCTTTATTTACTTTAACTTATTTAATAAATACACTGCAGCTGGCTAACAGATGGACAATCAAACATTAACATGCACTTCTATTGTTATAAAAAGGTTAATAAATCCTGCTTCCAATTATTAAAAACAAGAGAAGTGAAGAAGATGAGAGGAATGAGGTTTGAAGTGCACTCTTAATATGCTATGCAGTGTTCCCCCCAGATTTTTTTTTTTTACTTGGGCAGTATGAAGGGTATCTGGGTTGATTAAAAAAAGGAATCGACTGGTATATTTGTTAGTAGTCTCAGCTTGCCATTAATTAAACTGAAGACTGCTACAAAACTAACCCTGACCTCTTTTTCAGGTGACTTGTATATCTAGTATACACAATCATTAGTTTTAAAAACAAAATGGCTGTACTTTCATCACAAAGACCCTTAAAACAACCCTCCATATTAAATACTTCTGAAGCTCAAATATCAAGCCACTCTTGCATTGTCCTTTCTGAGATACAAAATGCAATTTTACCAAAGTTAGGATGTTTTAAGAAGGAACAACATATACCCTTACAACACTATTTGAAAAGTTGCTCGAGTACTGCATGTGGTTACTAATTTTTTCTAACCTATACATAGTTATTATAGTTCCAATATGCAAATTTCCTTGCATTTTACTCAAAACTGAAATTCATTCTTCAATTTGCCCCATGCCAGTTTATTCTAGGACACATTTTCCTCTATCAAGTCAAGTTAGGGAGCATGCACTGGTACGGTGCATTGTCACACCCACTACACGGCGAAACAACTCTGGATCCCGGTTAGCAACAGGCAGACACACGGTCCAGTCCCTCCAGAAATGACCCTCAATCTGCTTCAGCCAGGTGTTACGTGGGCGACCATATAGCAAGACAGGAAAGACCTGGGGCTTCATGTATAAATGGTGTGTACGCACAAAAATGTTGCGTAAGAACGTTTCCAAGTTCATAACGCAATATATAAAACATAAACTTGGTGTAAAGCCACACACATTTCCACGGTAGACTGGCGGCATCCAGTGTCAAAGCAGTGCTACTGTTCCTGTGTGGTTACCCTTTCATTTTTTTAAGATCCACATCCCTGACACAGCTTTATAAATACACTGAAATTAACCGCATATTGTTTATTAGTTTAACGCATCGGATTGTAATTAACCTGTAACAATATAATGGTCTACAGAATCGTCTGAATGGTTAGGGGTTGCCACAGTGGATCATCTTTTTCCATATTACTCTCACTGCACCACTCGGAGTATATATCACTGTATCTGATTGGGGAATCACAGCTGTACAGCAGCTGATCAGAAAGAGAATTCTCAGTATACAGCATCTAGCACACACTGCCTCAGCCATGCTTTCTATTTGAACTGCTCACATGGCAAATGCTTCTCCTTCCATTTTCAACAATCGAGCACCTTTCCTGTACTGACCTTGCGGTTCAGAAAAAGTTTTCATCCCAAGAACTATAAATTCACTCAATCAGTCCAAGTGCTCCTTGTAGAATATTTTGTACTTACAAGTACAATTACCTCATGCGTGTTCAGAAAAGTTTTCATATAAACTTACCTCACTATAAACTTGCGATAGTTATAATATTGCGCAACCTGAGCCACTTTATAAAGCGCGTATTTACATATGATGACGATATCATTTTTAAGATGAAATGCAGTAAAATGTGTTTATTAAACAGATAAAAGTTTAACTTCATTTAAATAATCTATATTGTTAATTAAACATGTGAGGACAGGGTGCTGCAGCGAGAGCTAATCGCTGGCACTCTGTTCACGGATTGTTCCTGCCTCACACTGTATTCTTGCTGGTGCTGGCATGACACTGGAAGGACAGATGGATAGAATAATTTAACAAGTACTATGAAGATATTTCAATGTTCCTTAAAAGTTTTGAAGAATCAGCGTTCTAAGCTTTCAGATGGCTTAACGTCTATTACAGAGCTGATTGTGTGGTGATTGGGTATTTGGAGAAAAAAAAATAAGGACAGGAATTCGGGGTTAGTGCATTTGAAAGAGACAGTACTGCTACAATAAAGTATTTCATCGAAGGTCATGCATGGCGCAGCAAGCATCTTGCATGAGACATGAACAATCACTGCGCCACCGTGTTCCCATGTTTAATAACATGCTTTAACACCTACCATCATGTAAATGATATCAGGTATACATCTCAGTATTTTAATTATTCAGAGAGCTGTAATATTACAAATGTAATAGATTCTGTGTCCTGTCGGAAGAAGAGAAACCCCGGAAGCACGTAGTGATTCTCACACATAGAGCACACAGAAGATCAAATACAAAACAAAGCATTTAACGTGCTACTTTAGTTACGATGGGATCTGAGAAACTAGTAAATTAAAAGATTTTAAGATGAAGTTTATGATATTCTACTTTAATAACAAAATAAACTACATGATTAAAGTGGAAATTTGGAGATTAAAGTTGACATTTCGTGCTTTTTTCCCCTCACTGTGTGCCTTTTTTTTCCTCTGTACCCTAATAAGCTTTCATATGACACTCAGACGGTGGGCTATGACTCGCCTTTTCACGCCGACTTTGATATGTGACAACTTTTTTATTCCGGGCACTGTGCGACTTTGTGAACTTGAGCTTTTGAGTTTCTTCAACACGCTATGTCAATCGATCAACAGAACTTAAGGGCTATTTACATTGATTTGCATATTCAAAGAGGTGTAATTCTGGGAGGAGTCTGGGAGGGGACAGCAGGCACATGCATGTGCGTTACTTTTCATGGTGACCGGGATTTATGGAGCGGAAGAACGTGGAAGTTGGCGAATGCACAGATTTATTCATCTTGATTTTTTTGTGCATTAGCACATTTCCGCTTTAGTGCCCATGCCATGTTATAGTGTGAATTCTGCACACCGCGTTATGCATGAGGCCCCAGGACTCTAAAGACTTGGACCTTCGTCCTTTTGCAGAGATATCGGGCGCACCACACACCCTTTTCCAGCAACTTCATGAACCCCCCCCCACCCCCAAACGCTCTCCCAATCCGTCTGCAGACTTTACAGGAAGAGTCAGTAAACCTCTCAACAAGTTCAACACTCTCTCGTGGTAGCTCGGGAGAGCACGCTTCTCTGGTTTTTATCCAGGACACTCGCAAGCCCAGACACTGACACCTCGCTCAGTCTCTCGAGCGCCCTGATCAGAGCTCCCATTGACTCCGCGAAGATCACAGCATCGTCAGCAATGTCAAGATCCGAGAATCTTTCTTCACCAACAGATGCCCCACAGCTGCTGGACCCCACGACCTTGTCCAACACCCAGTCCATACAAGCATTGAACGCTTTGTAAAATTGACAAATGCTGCAAAGAAACACTGCCGATATTCGTGTTTGCGCTCCATGAGAGCCCTCAGTGCCAGGATGCGGTCGATGGTAGACTTCTGAGGACTCGTTTATACTTCAGGCTCAGAACACATACACACACACATCATGGCTGCCATGCGTTCCCAGCGTTCATTTGATGCATCCTCTGAGCAGGTCCTCAGAAATTAACGACGCGTGCACGAGTTGCAGTGCCAGCAAAAAGTCGGGTGCGCAGTGTGCCAGAAGTTGGAACGTGACGGCAGAGTGTCTGTTTACTATCTACATGTGACAGCAAGCCTCTATGTGGATCCTACGTGATCGATGTGCGCGCTTCGTTGTTTGATGAATGGTTTGATGTGGCGAAGCAAAATGCGGACATACAGATGCATTCGTGGTGCTTTTATATTCAAGCGTCACATATTCCCAATCGTAATGACACGATACATTTTAAAAGTCTGACTTACCATCTTTTGTGCTTTTTTTTTTTTTTCAACTTCACAATAGCAACATAATGCACAGCGCTGTTAAGGACATAGTGAAAATGTGTATTTTGTGATTAAAGTGGAAATTTCGACTTTAATCTCAAAATGTCCACTTTAACCTCGTAGTTTACTTTATTATTAAAGCAGACCGTCGTAAACATCATCCCAGTGTTTAATCGCTATGAGCTTCTTGGACCCGACAGCAGCTGCAACCAGCACTAGATCACCACACAGAACACATTAAATGTATGATATTCCAACTCTTGGCAAATTTAGAATTTTTAGATTTATACTTGATATCACTTTCATGACGAAATGCAATAAAGTATGTACAGTTAGGTCAATAAATATTTGGACATAGACTACTATTCTAATTTTGGTTCTGTACATTACCACAAAGAATTTTAAATGAAACAACTCAGATGCAGTTGAAGTGCAGACTTTCAGCTTTAATTCAGTGGGTTGAACAAAAAGATTGCATAAAAATGTGAGGCAACTAAAGCATTTTTTAACACAATCCCTT
>NC_053165.1:34142478-34174978 GCF_016835505.1 Polypterus senegalus
CTTCACCGTGGTGGGCTTCACGGCCATCGTCCCAGAAGAACCCCTTTACTCAAAGAGCTGACACATCACAGCCCGACTGAGGTTTGCCCGTGAACATTTGAAATGTAAAGATGATTTTTGGAAGTCTGTGCTTTGGTCTGATGAGACTAAACTGGAACTGTTTGGGCACATGGATGTTGCTTATGTTTGGTGAAGAAAGGGACAGGCCTTCAACCCTAGGAACACAGTTGCCACAGTTAAACATGGTGGTGGGAGCATCATGCTGTGGGGTGTTTTGCAGCCTCAGGCACAGGGAGCCTTGTTCGGGTGCATGGCATGATGAAAAACGAAAATTATGTTGACATTCTGAGGGAGAATATGCAGAAATCTGCTCGTAGTCTAGGCTTAGGTCTTCCAACAAGACAATGACCCAAAGCTTACATAAAAATTAGTTCAACAGTTTTTCAAGGATACCAAAACCAAGATCTTGGAGTGGCCCGCACAGAGCCCAGACCTCAATCCCATTGAGAATCTGTGGCGAGTGCTCAAAGTGAATGTCCATGATCGGAAACCACGCAATTTGGACCAGCTAGAACAATTTGCAATGGAGGAATGGACCAAAATCCCTCAGGAGACCTGTGCTAATCTAGTAAAGACCTACTCTAATAGATTGTTGTCAGTTGTGGCTCAAAAAAGGTGCAGTATTGACTATTAATGGGCATGGGGCTAATAATTTTGGATGTCTCATTTTTGCCCTTTCTTGTTTCCACTCAGTGTGTCAATAAAATATCCAAACTACAATTAGTGGACCTTGTTATTTTGGACACAGATACGCTTTAAAAAACAAACATTTATTGTTAATGGTCATTTTCATATTGGAATCAGGAGTGTTGCCTAATTTCATAAGGGGGCCTAATAATTTTGGCCACAACTGTGTATGTATGTGTGTGTGTATATATATATATATATATATAGTAGATGTGTAGATATATATGTATATATATGTTTATATGTGTGTGTATATATATATATATATATATATATATATATATATGTGACAGCAACACTCATAACAGTGACAAAACAATTACATTGACAATCATGTTACGTTATTTTGAAAATGTTTCCTTTTCTTTTTCATAACTTCTTTAACACACTACTTCTCCGCTGCGAATAGCGGGTATTTTGCTAGTCTATACTAATAAAAGGAAAAGCACGGACTCACTCACTCGCCAACTTCCCGTGTAGGTAGAAGGCTGAAATTTGGCAGGCCGATTCCTTACAGCTTACTTAAAAAAGTTAGGCAGGTTTCATTTCGAAATTCTACTTGTAACGGTCATAACTGGAACCTACTTACGTACATATATACGGTCATAGCCTGCAGCTCGGTCGCCATGTGAGGCAGAGTTGCGTCCCTCATCGTCACAGCTCCCACGTAATTGAGTGCGTGCCCATACAAGGCCGTCCATCAGCAGCAATCCAATAGACATGCTGCTGCTAAATATTCGCGAGTGAAGGACTGTGCTTATGCAAACGAAGATGAGATGGTCAGGGATAGACTAGTGTTTGGCACAAACTCAGAGAGGAACTCAAGTGCGAAAGAAAGTTTTAAGTGCTGGATCTTAGCTAACATTAAATAAAGCCATGGACATCGCAAGATCGCACGACATAGCACAAGCACAGCTGAGAACCTTTGATGCATGTACTCTGAGGGGCTCACGTGAACTGACTGTGAACACAGTACGCAGAGAACAAGCAAGAGCTCCAAAGAGCACTGAACAAAAAACGCATTACACAATCGAGAAGGCAGCAAAAGAATATGAAGTGAGTGACGCATACATAAGTGCAGCTGCTGCGGAAACAAAGCACGGTGTAAATCTTAAGCTTAAATTAAGTTCATAGACACGCTGCCGTTGGCGTTTCTCATGCCTACGACGAAAACGATATTCGCGAGATACAGGTTTAATGAGAAGACGCAGGGTATAAACAAGCCTTTTGATCACTTTGTAATGGAGTTAAAATTGCTGGTGAAGGAGTGTGCTAATGCAAACAAAGACGAGATGGTCCGGGATAGAATAGTGTTTGGCACAAACTCAGCAAAAGTGCGAGAGAAACTTAAGTGCCGGGTCTGAGCTAACATTAAATAAAGCCGTGGACATCGCAAGATCGCACGAGAGAGCACAAGCACAGCTGAGCACCTTCGATGCATGTATTCCGAGCGGCTCACGTGAACTGACTGTGAACGCAGTACGCAGACAACATGCAAGAGCTCCAAAAAGCACTAAACAAAAAACACATTACACAAGAAGGCAGTAAAAGAATATGAAGCAAGTGACGCATACAAGCATATTCATAAGTGCAGCTACTGCGGAAACAAAGCACACGGTGGAAAGAGTCAATGTCCAGCTAAAGGAAGAGAGTGTAAAAAATGTGGTAAATTGAACCACTTCGCTAAAGTTTGCAGGACTGAGAAAGGTAAACCCGTGCATGAAGTGTGTGATGTCTCACATAAAGAGGCTGTTTATTGATGCAGTAAGAAAGGAACAACCCTCTGAAGCTGAACAAGCCTTTGTAGACATATCAATAGGAAAACAAGATGTAAAGCTTAAGTTTAAATTAAGTTCATAGACACACTGCCAAATCCACAACTTAATACAGGGAATGCCTGTTAAACATCTTAGATTCACGAGTACCGATTTGGGTAATGAACACTTCGATGAATGAAACCTGTTATCTTTAGGGCCGATTTATACTTCACGCTCAGAACGCGTACGCGCCCGCATCATGGCTGCCACGGCGCTCCCAGCGTTCATTTTACGTGGTCTTCTGAACAGGTCCTCAGAAATTAACGCGACGCTGCGCGCGAAGCTGCAATACCAGCAAAAAGTCGGGGGGCGCAGTGTGCTAAAAGTCGGAATGTGACGTCAGAGTCTTTGTTTACTATCTACATGTGACAGCAAGCCTCTATGGAGATCCTTCGGGATCGGCATGTGCGCGCTTTTGCTGTTTGATGAATGGTTCAAAGTGGTGAAACAAAATGCCGACATACAGATGCATTCGTGGTGCTTTTTATATTCAAGCGCCGATATTCCCGATCGTAATGACACGATACATTTTAAAAGTCTCACATACCATCTTTTGTGCCGTCTATTTTTTATTTTTTTTTTACTTTACCTGCTGTCAGGTCCAAGAAGCTCGTAGCGATTAGAAACTGGGATGACGTTTACGATGGTCTGCTTTAATAATAAAGTAAACTACGAGGTTAAAGTGGACATTTCGAGATTAAAGCCGAAATTTCCACTTTGATCACAAAATACACGTTTTCACCATGTCTTATTTTTTTCTCAGTGGCTCAAATACAGTGCTATACATTATGTGCCGATGTGAAGATGGGAAAAAAAAAAAATAGACGGCACAAAAGATGGTATGTGAGACTTAAAATGTATCGTGTCATTATGATCTGGAATATGCAACGCTTGAATATAAAAGCACCACAAATGCATCTGTATGTCGGCATTTTGCTTCACCACATCGAAGCATCCGTCCCGTAGGATCGGCATAGAGGCTGTCACATGTAGATAGTACCCGAACGTAATGACACGATGCATTTTAAAAGTCTCACATACTATCTTTTGTGTCGTCTTTTTTATTTTTGCAACTTAACAGCAGCAGCATAATGTATAGTGTTATATTTGAGCCACTGAGAAAATAATAAAGGACACGGTGAAAACGTGTATTTTGTGATTAAAGTGGAAATTTCGGCTTTAATCTTGAAATGTCCACTTTAACCTCGTAGTTTACTTTATCATTAAAGCAGACCGTCGTAAACCTCATCCCAGTTTTTAATCGCTACGGGCTTCTTGGACCTGACAGCAGCGGAAAGCAATAGATCGCCACACAGAACAAATTAAATGTATGATATTACAACTCTCTGCACATTTAGAATCTTTAGATTTATACTTGATATCACTTTCATGATGAAATGCATTAAAGTGTGTATGTTACATTTTACATATAATTTCGTTTAAATAATGAATACTGTTAATTACACACATGGGGGTGTCACGGTGGTGGAGCAATAGCACTGCTGTCTCGCAGGGAGTTATGTTGCTGGTATTTCCTACTTGTCTCCACACTGTGCTCCGGTTTCCTTCCAAAGATATGCAGATTTGGGGATCTGGTGCCGCTAAAATGACGCTAGTGTATGTGTGTGCTTGTATTCACCTTGCAATGAGCTGAGGCCTCGTCAAGGGACTGTTTCTCACTCGTGCCCAATGCTGCTGCAATGGACACATCCCTGAATTGATGGATTTAATCAATAAAATCCTTTTCAGAGATATTGCGGTAAGGTGTCATCAGAATTTAATAGGTGTTCTAGGCAATTCACAACACAGAGAAGCCGAACATGTTCTCACCCTGATATCTCGCAACTGCCACCTGGTGGATTCCTCCAGATTTACGTAAAGTACGCGTGCAAGTATGAACACTACAATGCTTGCGTAGCAGGAGCGTCCGCTGCAGCATGCGTCGCGTGAAGTATAACTCCGGCCTTTCAACGGTTGACAAACACGGAATGTAACTTGAACACAACACATCCTTCAAATATGAACCTGATTGAAAGAAATAATGATAATCAAATGCTTGATGTCAGCAACACTCATAACAGTCACAAAACAATTACAATGACAATCATGTTATGTTATTTTTAAAATGTTTCCTTTTCTTTTTCATAACTTCTTTAACACACTACTTCTATATATATATTTATATATATATATATATATATATATATATATATATATATATATATATATATATATATATATATATATATATATATATATATATATATATATATATATATATATATATATATATATACATATACATATATATATCTCAGAGTATCAGAGGTGGGTAGTAACAAGTTACATTTACTTGAATAACTTTATAAAAAAAAAAAAAAAAAATTGTACTTCTAAGAGTAGTTTTACTGCACCCTACTTTTTTACTTTTACTTGAGTACATTTGTGAAGAAGAAACACTACTCTTACTCTGTTACACTGGGCAACTCTCGAATCGTTACTTTTTTTTCCCCATTAGATAAAGTCTGACAGACAATTTTCAATCTGCTCTGTAGTGTATGCTGTCAAGTTGCGCACACGCCTTTCATTGTGTCTCAACTGCGATTTTAGTTCCCTCTCCTTTCTCTTTCTCAGATATCTTTTCGGAAGGAAGTCGGTTTCATAGTGTAATGGAAGGATTTTTCTCTGTAAAAAGCAAAGGTGAAATAAAGAGAGGAAGGGAATCAGGAGTGCAGATGGGCGTTGGTCGCTCCAGCGCAAAGCCAGCTGCAAAGACTAATGTTTTGGGAAAAACAGCCGGGAATGTTCTAAAGATACAGCTAAGGCTATGTAAGAGGTTGTTTTTCACATGTAAGCATATTACTGTGTCTTCTAGTACAGTGCACTTGCTTCAGTCAGGGCCAAGTAGAAGAAAAACAATACCGTGTCCCGTGGAAGGGTGTGTACTGAAACTGATCACTTCTGTATACATTGCTTGCACGTAAGCCGCTTTGGGGCAAGGACACTCAATTAGTATTTAAGGGAAGGTTCCGCCCTCAGTTTCTTTGGAAGCTCAACCGTGGGGAATGCGTGCACCGCCCGGTACCTTTGACTAGGCTAACGAGTTGATCCTCTGACGAGACTGACATGCGGGCTCCCTCAGTCTACTGGTCTAGGATGATGGCTCTGGGTCTTTTGATAAGCATAAGTTTGTGTCTTTTGATATTGCTGTAAGCATAAGTTTGTGTGTCTTAATATATTACTGTAAGCATATACTTGTTTCTATAATCTATCGCTACTGCATTATATGTATTTAAATGTTATAATTGAATAAGTAAATTTTATTTAAGTATCGGAACCTCTTCTCTCTGATTTTTGCCCACTTATTCTAAAGAACCCCTTGAACCATTTTCCCAAATCAAAACACATAGTTTTTATGAACAGGTCGAAAGTGTCTTTACACATTTTCCTGCTTTGGAATACCAATGATAGATTGACAGATCAGACAAAAGGACTTCGATTGTGACATTGTGAGAGAAAAAAATCCTCTTCCAATTTCACATCCAGCCCAAAAAACAAAAATTTTTTTTTTTAAATCCCTTCTTTAGTCGATATAAATTGGAAGGCTAACAAGATCACTTAGATAGCCGGAGTTTTGCAGTAGCTTGCGCGTTTGATCGTGCATGCGGGATGACCAATGTGTTAGAAGAAAAGAGATCTCAGATTGGCTGCCCTGTATGTCAATCAAGTAGCAAATACCATAGGGAGGACATATGATAGACTTAACATTTAAAGATTTTTTGAATGCAGACTCACATGGCGGAGGTGAAATTTGAATTCAACAACAAAACCTTTTCCATGGATTTTTTCCCCCTTTTTTATTCCCAGGAAAAACCATCTGTGTAAATGTTTAAGAGCAAGCTGTCACTTATAGCATGAAAATGGATTGCTACATTTATTTTAACAAGCTCTCTTTTAAATGTCTTTGTACAGTGTTACTAGGTGTCGAGCAATACATTATTATTACTGATATTTTACTAAATCTTACTATCCATGTTTCTTTGTTGATGAGCCCCGCTGAAGAATTTTTTGGTAACAGAACAGTAAACATGCCAAAACGACTGAAAACACAACTGACTGGTATTTGTCGATATCATTTTAACAAAGTTTACTGTCCGCCCTCAATCACAGACCACCCCAGTAAAACGTCAATAGTGTTTCATATACCTGCAGCCTTAGAACGCAGACATCAGGACATCGCTGCGCGTGCATGTTTACTAACAGATAGGACAGCATTATGCACGGAGCATGCGTTAAAACAAATTGACTAAGATCAGCGATTTTCAATGGTTCACATGATTGTCGTAAGATTTTTTAAAGCAAAATAATTAAAAATGTCTTTGAAGAAATTTGACACAACATAAGTCTAAGACGCAGATTCTATACCATTTTATAGGATTTTTATATCATTATTTTAATATACATACACTATATGTGGACTATAAAGCAATACATGTATAATTTCTTGCATTTTAACCAGTTGACATCTCTCAACTTGTTAAAAATTTGTATATAATTAATTTATATGAACCTTTACTTCAATAATATACACATTATGTTTGTATTGCATGTGTACCTTGCTGTGTAATTATTTCAATGAACTCGTGGTATTGTCGAGCACATAGCGTCCCAATTCATACCCCACTACGCAGTGGCTGAATTCGATCACGCAATCACAAGTATAATTAATAATAATAATGTTATGAATTCCTTACTTTTTATATTGCCTTTCTTACTACTCGAAGCAATTTGTAAAATTAAATAAACAGAAAGGAAGCCCTCCGGACACAAACCAGTGATCATTTAACTGCGAGTCAGCAATCTTACTCCTACCACCACCTCTTCCTGTTAAGATACGCGCATTATAATTTTGAACACTACTTTTTTTATTTTATACTGCCATAAACAACTTATATCAAAAAGGTTTTTTAAAAAGCCAATTTGAAGCAAAGAGGGTAAGTAATAACTATTTTCTTTTGTAAGTCGATCAAAAATGCTTAAGCCTTGAAAAAGATCGTCCTGTCAAAATAAGAGACTCTTTAAGCCTTGTTGGCGTGAATCATCTTTAAATTAAATGCTGCCAATAAGGAATAATAGAAATCACCGCGCTGCTTTCTAACTTTGACGAACTAAAGCTTTATTGGGTGAAAAAAAATGATCGTCCATGACAGATACACTTAATCAGTAGTGTGTGCGACCCACGATTTGTGAATTTGAGTATATGTGTTGTGTACGCGTGCGTGTGTGGTTTTCTCAGTTTTACAATAAAAACAGACATTTGTGAAACAGGAATATTCTGATCATTCTGGTCCCTGATCACTAATAAACATTCAGAAGAAACAGCGCTATTCCAGTGTTTTCCTCCATAACATCCTTTCAGCAAACAGGGCTAAGTTCCTTAGTGAAAAAGATAGCCCTTTAATGAAATGCTGCCAATACGGAATAACAGAAATCACCGGGCGTCTGTTGTGGTGAAAAAATGGGAGGTACTGCGGTTGCTGTCAATGCTTCCTGGTAACTCAGCTTTTGAGAAGAATCTGTCATGGGAGGGACAAGAGGGAGCGAGTGAGGCGGGTACAATGAGCAGGGGCGGGACGGAGCGAGACGAAGAGGCGGGTATCTGTGCGAGTATTTTAAACAATGAAAGGAAAAAAAGTGCTTAGAAATCGAGGACCCCCAACCATGAGGGCTCACGAAACAAAACGAGACAGACAGGTATATGCTACTTGTATAAAATGTGCACAATAATTACAACAGTGTTGAAGCAATGATGAAGCGAAAGGAGCTGCTAAACATGGTGTGCGCAAGTTGCCTGCCCATAAATCCCAACCAATGTATATATCTAAAGCGGATCTATCTGAACCAATGTATATATCTGATCTGAACGGATCTATCTGAACCAATATATATATCAATGATATCGGATGTATCTCAACCAATGTATATATCTGAACATGTATCTCAACCAATGTATATCGGATCTATGCAAACCAATTTATATATATCTCAACCAATGTATCTAAATCAATGTATATATGTGATCGGATGTATTCAAACCGATATATATATATTATACATAAAATATATATATATATATACATATATATACACATATAATGGATTCAATGAGGTTATCAGAAATAAACTTGATGCACTAGGATTAAAAGTTAAGACGGAAGTAAAAAACTTAGGAGTAATCGTTGACTGTAATCTGAATTTTAAATCGCATATTCATCAGACCACTAGGACAGCATTTTTTCACTTAACATAGCAAAAGTTAGACCTCTTATATCATTGAATGATACTGAGAAATTAATTCACGCTTTTGTTTTCAGTAGACTAGATTACTGTAACGCACTCCTCTCAGGACTACCCAAAAAATACATAAATCACTTGCAACGAGTGCAGAATGCAGCTGCTAGAATCCTAACTGGGAAAAGAAAATCCGAACACATTTCTCCAGTTTTGATGTCACTACACTGGTTGCCTGTGTCATTCAGGATTGACTTTAAAATACGGCTTATGATTTATAAAGCCTTAAATAATCGCGCTCCATCTTATATATCGGAATGCCTGACACATTATATTCCAAATTGTAACCTTAGATCCTCAAATGAGTGTCTCCTTATAATTCCAAAAGCTAAACTTAAAAGTGGTGAGGCGGCCTTCTGCTGTTATGCACCTAAATTTTTGGAATAGCCTGCCAATAGGAATTCGCCAGGCAAATGCAGTAGAGCACTTTAAAACACTGCTGAAAACACATTACTTTAACATGGCCTTCTCATAACTTCACTTTAACTTAATACTGATACTCTGTATGTTCAATTCATCACAATAACTATTCATAGTGGCTCCAAAATCCGTATTGACCCCAACTCTCTCTTCTGTTTCTTTTTCCGGTTTCTTTGTGGTGGCGGCCTGCGCCACCACCACCTACTCAAAGCATCATGATGCACCAACATTGATGGACTGAAAGCCAGAAGTCTACGTGATAATCATCATCAGGTCCTTCCATGAAAACCCTAAATACAAAGAGGACTGTTTGACTTATGTTAGGTAGATTGCCCAGAGGGGACTGGGCGGTCTCGTGGTCTGGAACCCCTACAGATTTTATTTTTTTTTCTCCAGCTTTTGGAGTTTTTTGTTTTTCTATCCACCCTGGCCATCGGACCTTACTTATTCTATGTTAATTAACGTTGACTTATGTTTATTTTTTATTGTGTCTTCTATTTTTCTATTCATTTTGTAAAGCACTTTGAGCTACATTTTTTTGTATGAATATGTGCTATATAAATAAATGTTGATTGATTGATATATACACACACACACATATACAGTGGTGTGAAAAACTATTTGCCCCCTTCCTGATTTCTTATTCTTTTCCATGTTTGTCACACAAAATGTTTCTGATCAAACACATTTAACCATTAGTCAAATATAACACAAGTAAACACAAAATGCAGTTTTTAAATGATGGTTTTTATTATTTAGGGAGAAAAAAAAATCCAAACCTACATAGCCCTGTGTGAAAAAGTAATTACCCCCTGAACGTAATAACTGGTTGAGCCACCCTTAGCAGCAATAACTGCAATTAAGTGTTTGCGATAACTTGCAATGAGTCTTTTACAGTGCTCTGGAGGAATTTTAGCCCACTCATCTTTGCAGAATTGTTGCAATTCAGCTTTATTTGAGGGTTTTCTAGCATGAACCGCCTTTTTAAGGTCATGCCATAGCATCTCAATTGGATTCAGGTCAGGAATTGACTAGGGCACTCCAAAGTCTTCATTTTGTTTTTCTTCAGCCATTCAGAGGTGGATTTGCTGGTGTGTTTTGGGTCATTGTCCTGTTGCAGCACCCAAGATCGCTTCAGCTTGAGTTGACTAACAGATGGCCGGACATTCTCCTTCAGGATTTTTGGTAGACAGTAGAATTCATGGTTCCATCTATCACAGCAAGCTTTCCAGGTCCTGAAGCAGCAAAACAACCCCAGACCATCACACTACCACCACCATATTTTACTGTTGGTATGATGTTCTTTTTCTGAAATACTGTGATCCTTTTACGCCAGATGTAACGGGACATTTGCCTTCCAAAAAGTTCAACTTTTGTCTCATCAGTCCACAAGGTATTTTCCCAAAAGACTTGGCAATCATTTAGATGTTTCTTAGCAAAATTGAGACGAGCCCTAATGTTCTTTTGCTTAACAGTGGTTTCGACTTGGAAATCTGCCATGCAGGCCGTTTTTGCCCAGTCTCTTTTTTATGGTGGAGTCATGAACACTGACCTTAATTGAGGCAAGTGGGGCCTGCAGTTCTTTAGACGTTGTCCTGGGGTCTTTTGTGACCTCTCAGATGAGTCGTCTCTTCGGTCTTGGGGTAATATTGGTCGGCCGGCCACTCCTGGGAAGGTTCACCACTGTTCCATGTTTTTGCCATTTGTGGATAATGGCTCTCACTGTGGTTCGCTGGAGTCCCAAAGCTATAGAAATGGCTTTATAACCTTTACCAGACTGATAGATCTCAATTACTTATGTTCTCATTTGCTCCTGAATTTCTTTGGATCTTGGCATGATGTCTAGCTTTTGAGGTGCTTTTGGTCTACTTCTGTGTGTCAGGCAGCTCCTACTTTAATGATTTCTTGATTGAAACAAGTGTGGCAGTAATCAGGCCTGGGGGTGGCTACGGAAATTGAACTCAGGTGTGATACACCAGAGTTAGGTTATTTTAACAAGGGGCAATTACTTTTTTACACAGGGCCATGTAGGTTTGGATTTTTTTTCTCCCTAAATAATAAAAACCATCATTTAATAACTGCATTTTGTGTTTACTTGTGTTATATTTGACTAATGGTTAAATGTGTTTGATGATCAGAAACATTTTGTGTGACAAACATGCAAAAGAATAAGAAATCAGGAAGGGGGCAAATAGTTTTTCACACCACTGTATGTATGTGTGTGTGTGTGTATATATATATATATATACTGCTCAAAAGAATTAAAGGAACACTTTTTAATCAGAGTATAGCATAAAGTCAATGAAGCTTATGGGATATTAATCTGGTCAGTTAAGTAGCAGAGGGGTTGTTAATCAGTTTCAGCTGCTGTGGTGTTAATGAAATTAACAACAGATGCACTAGAGGGGCAACAATGAGATGACCCCCAAAACAGGAATGGTTTAACAGGTGGAGGCCACTGACATTTTCCCTTCTCATCTTTTTTGACTGTTTCTTCACTAGTTTTGCATTTGGCTACAGTCAGTGTCACTACTGGTAGCATGAGGCGATACCTGGACCCTACAGAGGTTGCACAGGTAGTCCAACTTCTCCAGGATGGCACATCAATACGTGTCATTGCCAGAAGGTTTGCTGTGTCTCCTGCACAGTCTCAAGGGCATGGAGGAGATTCTAGGAGACAAGCAGTTACTCTAGGAGAGCTGGAGAGGGCCATAGAAGGTCCATAACCCATCAGCAGGACTAGTATCTGCTCCTTTGGGCAAGGAGGAACAGGATGAGCACTGCCAGAGCCCTACAAAATGACCTCCAGCAGGCCACTGGTGTGAATGTCTCTGACCAAACAACCAGAAAGACTTCATGAGGGTGACCCAAGGGCCCCATGTCCTCTAATGGGCCCTGAGCTCACTGCCCAGCAGCATGCAGCTCGATTGGCATTCGCCATAGAATACCAGAATTGGCAGATGCACCACTGGTGCCCTGTGCTTTTACAGATGAGAGCAGGTTCACCCTGAGCACGTGACAGAAGTGAAAGGGTCTGGAGAAGCCATGGAGAACATTATGCTGCCTGTAACATCATTCAGCATGAGCAGTTTGGTGGTGGGTTAATGATTGTCTGGGAGGCATATCCATGGAGGGTCACACAGACCGCTACAGGCTTGACAAAGGCACCTTGGCTGCCATTAGGTATCAGGATGAAATCCTTGGACCCATTGTCAGACCCTATGCTGGTACAGTGGCTCCTGGTGCACGACAATTCCTGGCCTCATGTGGTGAGAGTATGCAGGCAGTTCCTGGAGGATGAAGGAATTGATACCATTGACTGGCCACCACACTTTCCTGACCTAAATCCAATAGAACACCTCTGGGACATTATGTTTTGGTCCATCCAATGCCACCAGGTTGCACCTCAGACTGTCCAGGAGCTCAGTGATGCCCTGGTCCAGATCTGGGAGGAGATCCCCACAACACCATCTGTCATCTCATTAGAAGCATGCACCGATGTTGTCAGGCATGTATACAAGAACACAGGGGCCATACAAAGTGCTGTGTACAATTTTGAGTTGCTGCAATTAAATTTTGGCAAAATGGACTAGCCTGCCACATAATTTTTCACTCTGATTTTGGGCGCTTTGAATTCAGGGCTCTGTAGGTTGATCATTTTCATTTCCATCAAACGATGTGGCATCCTTTCGTTCCTAACACATTACCCAGTCTATATCAGTATAGATATCCAGGAGGATTTCTTTTTCCCATTGAGATCTGATGTTTTTCAAAGTGTTCCTTTAATTTTTTTGAGCAGTTTATATACACATATATATATATATATATATATATATATATATATACACATATATATATACACACATACATATTTATATACATATACACATACATATTTATATACATATACATACATACATACATACATACATACATACACACACACATATATACACATATATACATATATGGCATAATGCAGCCATTCCAAAAACAAAGTCCTTGTGACCCTTCGTGTTTGCCCTTTATATTATAGAGAGAGAGAGAGAGAGAGATAGATAAATTTCATACTCAAGAGTCATGTATAAAATACAGTACTAGTAGCGTTTTGTATTGATTTGTTAAGAAACACAACATATCAAGTTTCAAATACAGAACAATTATGTAAAACAAACAATAGGTGGTAACCCTAGGTGTCATGCTTATTTCTTATTTTCCGATTCACAGGAGCCAATGAGGATGTTTAACTCTTTCTTGCATAGTTTAATCGCATAGGAACATTTTGCCAAAGAACTACTCCAGAATATTATGTGCACAAGTAAATGTGGATTATTGTTTCCCTTAACTGGGTTACTCATGTTAATTCAATTATGTGTGTGCATGTAAACACAGTGAATGTGAATATTAAAGTCACCTGTAAGAGTAACTGCCCAGGAAAGAGAACTTAAATGAGTTAGTAATTCAGTCATATCAAGAATGATGCAGAACAATAAATAAGACCAGATTGTTATTAGTTTTAGAGCCAGGTACTGTATTTGAAGGAGAATGGACATTTAATTGGGATTCTTTTGATGTTAAGCTCAGATTTCGCCAGGTTCAGTGAGACACCCACCTTGCCTTGAGATGCGAGCCACTGTAAAGTAAACAAAACTACACAGAGTTACAACGATTAGAGATAATTTGTTTTTTATGCCCACAGAATTTAATTTTGTTAACAGAAATTACCCATTAACACCTGTGGTCTATAGTTTATTTATGAAACACCAAAGGTCACAATTTAATATAGGACATAAGGCTTCTATGTAGGAGCTTACTGAAAAAAAGATTTTAAGGGAATGATGGGGAGGAATAAAAAAAATAAAAACAACAAAACTGAATAGGCTAATCCAGTAACATGAAATCAGTGATTCGTATCGGCCTTGAAATACCTGATTGGAACATCCCTAATACTGGAGGTTTGATCCATTAAAAAAGCAATAATATAGGATACACGCAAAGATAATTACCGGAGTTTGGAGGCTTCAATGCACCGCCATGGGTATTTAGCAGGTGTGATCAACATGGCCTTAAATACAGAAAAAGGCAATCTAATTGGCCTACAGGACCTCCATTACAACCGTAAAAGATTTACAGGTGAGCACAGGCATGAGGCCACCATCACAACCATGAAAGACGTAGAGGTGAGCACAGGCATCAGTTTATTTTTCTACTGAAACACATACAGACAGTGATGGCACCAATCCAGTGAATCAAATAAAACAAAACATCTGCAAAAACAATATGTCCATGTAAAGAAAAATGTTCAACTATCAGGCAATAGATTACAAACAAAAAAAGTGTAATCCAGTAAAGAAAATGGAGATTCAAATTAATTGTCCCAGAAGCAAAATACTCAGCCAAGACATATTCCATTAAACCAAATCGAAATTCGAGACATAAAAGTAGTTATCTGGATCCATGAACAAAACAAATTATTAAAAAAATAATAGTAATGTAAGGTTTATCACAAATTTCAATGAAAAGTGTTATTCACAGAAAGGAGAGGCAGCAGGTATGTGCCGGCATTCCCTCACTAATTTGAAAATTGATTGGGTTAAAAGCATAAATTTAGTAAGAAAAACCATGACCATAAAAAGTCTTCACATTTCACTATCAATATTTATACATACCCATTGTAGCCATTAACAATTTTCAGAATTCTCTCTTTCATGTCCTCATAAGGAATGTACTCAACATTGGGATTAGCAGGGCCTCTTTGCTCAGGCGCTGAAGCTCTGAAGTCATCCATCACTTTCTCCAGCTTAAAAAGGAAATAACTCTTAAACTGTGACCACTGAATCCTAAAATAAAAACAAAAAAAACTTAACTAAGCATTGCATATTGTAATATTAAAAGCATGACAAACTCTTCCATCATAACAAACCATATATATCATTAATTTCCCTTGCACAAAAAAAAACTGAAAAATTAAAAAGAATCCATAGAGTTCAACCATAAGCTACAAAAAGATTTTAGTTAAAGATTAATTTGATTTTCGGGGTAGTGCTGGGCGATATACCGGTTAATACTGAAAACTGTTTTTTTATTTTAGTTATATGGATTTTTCCTATACTGCAACACCAGTTTAAATTGCCTAAACAACATTCGAAACATGGTGCAACAGGAAACTGTTCAAGTGGGGACCTTTTTCACTGCTACACCGCTAAATAGGTAGTGGTAGTGCAGGTGTATTGTGCGGTGAAAATGGACAGAACATTCCGAAACTGAAGCTGTAGCTGACGATAAAGTTGAACATGATGACACAGAAGAACTTTTGCCGAAAAAAAGGAGTCACGTTCGTTGCCTGGAGATACTTTGGTTTTAAAAGGTCGGATGTGGACCATTATGTTCAAATGTGTAAATACTGTTTCTATACTACTGGATAATACTGCAAGCCAAGTTGTACTTGTTTTATTTGTTTTCAATACAGTGTAATGTACCTGGGTACTGTGTAATAGTGTGATGACATGTTGACTTTAATCTCAATGCTTATGACGAGAATAAAGTCTGTTGACTTTATTCTTAACATTTCTATTTTATTCTCGCCGTTTATGTCAAGATTAAAGCCGGCAGGTTGACTCCTTTCTCGTAATTTGTCATTGAAGTAGAACATTGTAAACTAACCTTCATCGTAAAATGAGGAATTAATTACTAGATTTTCTCAAAACCTGCCATAAGTTATATAGCACATTAAATGCTTTGTGTTAAGTGTTCCCCGAGCCATGTTAAATTGGTGCGTGCTTCTTAAACTGACTTCCTCTTGTACTGAGGAGGCACAGGCAGCGAACACCACACAGAATACATTCACTTCATGATATTCCTGGTCTCAGAACATTTAGAATGTTAAGATAAATATTTGATGTAATTTTCATGATGAAATGCATTAAAGCATGTATTAATCATGTCGGGGCACAGAGACATGGAGGTTGCACTGCTGCCTCGCAGCAAGGGTATCTCGGGTGTACCCTGCCTTGAATTTGCCTGTTTTTCTGGTGGGTTTACTCAGCGTGCTTCAGTTTCCTTTCAAAGTCATGTAGGATGTGGGGTTTTGTATTGACCTATATTGACCCTGCAAGTGTACGTGTTGGTCGTGTTCACCCTGCGATGTGCTGGGGACTTGTTCAGGATTTGTTCCTGCCTCGCACACAATGCTTGCTGGGATGGTTGCAACCCTGAATGGATGGCATAACTAAACATGTATAATGAAAACATTTTTAAACTTCTGAATACTCAGTGGGCTAAGTTTATAACTAGTTTTAATTTCACAAAGATGTTTATCGTGTGGTGATTGGTTATGTGGAGAAATAAAAAGGAAGAATAGGAACTGGGGTTTTGGTACGTCAGACAGACAGCACGCGTGCAATAAAGAAAACCCACTCAGAAGAACATCCATTGAATTCTGTGTTCGTGTCTCCGACCACCAGATCACAAACCCAACATTTACACAATACTGAAGTTAAACCTGTGCAATACCCATTCATACATTCAGATTTTTGGAGCCTCGTCACACCTGCCATAAAGTTCTCTACACTGAACGTACACCTGTGGACCCCTTACTGCAAGGGAGCAGCACTACCACCACACTACCACCATGCATGTTTAATACATGCTTTAATGCATTTCATCATGAAAATGATATCAAGTATTTAGCTTAGCATTCTAAATTTTCAGAGAGCAGGAATATCATGAAGTTAATGGATTCTGTGCAGTGATCACTGCCGGTGCCACCTCTTAGTGTGGAGAATGTCAGTTTAAGGAAAATAGTGATTAACAACTGGGTCGGGTAACACTTATGTTGAGAAAATCTAGTAAATTAAACACTGATTTTAGGATGAAGTTTAGTTTATGACATTTTACTGTAATTATAAAATAAACTATGAGAATAAAGTGGAAATTGTCGACTTTAATATTGACATAAGCGTCAAAATTAAAGTGGAAATGTTGAGAATAAAGTCAACATGTCGACTTCATTCTCGACATATAGTTTTTTTTTTCTTCCCTGTGTCCATATTTTTTTTTTTTCTTCACTGTGGCACTAATACGATTCCATAGGGCTATACCACAAATAGCATTATAAATGCAAGTTGCAGTTTTATTATTTATTTATATAGCTTAGCTTGAAGCAAGGTCCATATTAATGCAGTTTGCCTAAATGATGGTTCAGTTGGTAAAGATGTCATCACCAAGTTGCACTTGTTTTATTTTTATTTTAATTTGGTGAATATTGTGTAATGCACCTGGGCTTGAAGTCTTAAAGTAATAGTGCAACTATCAGTAATAATACTATTATTCATTAGTTTAATTATTATGCTGTTTAAAGATGGTAAAGTTGCTTAAAAAGTCACTTTAACGTGTCAGTGGACAGAGATTGTTAACATTAACAGAAAGTGTAGTTGGTTTACAAAAAATATTCACTATTTATTCCTTTTCAAAGACATGTTCAGTGCAATACAACTTTTTACATGCACCTGTGGATATTTTACTAAGTCTAAATGCATCTTTGGATAGTTGAAAATATGTTGTCAAAATTAGTATAAGTTTTTGCAAAATTTGTTCAATAAAAAGGTTCTATATTTTGACTGCATCTGTCATGCAATGTGATTCCTTCTCTTCGTTAGTGTCACGTCCTTGAAAACTATCACTTTATGTGGCCATGCAAACCTGTATTAATACTTGTGAGCACATTAAAACATTTTTTTGTACAATGTACAATGCTCATGACAGTGGAATAGGTTATTCTTAAGCCAGTTTACTGCAGTAATTGCAGTGGAAAATGTGGTTAACATCCACTCATGCATGGGAAAAAAAATACCGTTGACTACCATGAAACCGGGATAATTTTGAAAAATACCATCCATCCATCCTCTTCCGCTTATCAGAGGTTGGGTCGTGGGGGCAGCAGCTTAAGCAGAGAGGCCCAGACTTCCCTCTCCCGGCCACTTCTTCCAGCTCTTCGGGAGAATCCCAAAGGCGTTCCCAGGCCAGCCGAGACATAGTCCCTCCAGCGTGTCCTGGGTCTTCCCGGGCCTCCTCCCGGTTGGGCGTGCCGGAACACCTCACCAGGGAGGCGTCCAGGAGGCATCCTGATCAGATGCCCGAGCCACCTCATCTGACTCCTCTCGATGCGGAGGAGCAGCGGCTCTACTCTGAGCCCCTCCCGGATGACTGAGCTTCTCACCCTATCTTTAAGGGAAAGCCCAGACACCCCTGCGGAGGAAACTCATTTCAGCCGCTTGTATTTGTGATCTCGTTCTTTGAGTCACTACCCATAGCTCATGACCATAGGTGAGGGTAGGAGCGTAGATCGACTGGTAAATTGAGAAGCTTTGCCTTACGGCTCGGCTCCTTTTCACCACGACAGACCGATGCAGAGCCGCATCACTGCGGATGCGCGCATCCGCCTGTCGATCTCACGCTCCATTCTTCCCTCACTCGTGAAGACCCGAGATACTTGAACTCCTCCACTTGGGGCAAGATCTCTATCCCAACCCTGAGAGGGCACTCCACCCTTTTCCGGCTGAGGACCATGCTCTCGGATTTGGAGGTGCTGATTCTCATCCCAGCCGCTTCACACTCAGCTGCAAACCGATCCAGAGAGCTGAAGATCACGGCCTGATGAAGCAAACAGGACAACATCATCTGCAAAAGCAGTGACCCAATCCTGAGTCCACCAAACGGACCCCTTCAACACCCTGGCTGCGCTAGAAATTCTGTCCATAAAGTTATGAACAGAATCGGTGACAAAGGGCAGCCCTGGCGGAGTCCAACTCTCACTGGAAGCGGGCTCGACTTACTGCGGCAATGCGGACCAAGCTCTGACACGGTTGTACAGGGACCGAACAGCTCTTATCAGGGGTCCGGTACCCCATACTCCGGAGCACCCCCACAGGATTCCCGAGGGACACGGTCAATGCCTTTTCCAAGTCCACAAAACACATGTAGACTGGTCGGGCAAACTCCCATGCACCCTCCAGGACTCTGCTAAGGGTGAAGAGCTGGTCCACTGTTCATGCGACCAGGATGAAAACCACACTGTTCCTCCTGAATCCGAGGTTGACTATCCGGCGGACCCTCCTCTCCAGAACCCCGAATAGACTTTTCCAGGGAGGCTGAGGTGTGATCCCTCTATAGTTGGAACACACCCTCCGGTCCCCTTTTAAAGAGGGACCACCACCCGGTCTGCCAATCCAGAGGCACTGTCCCGATGTCCATGCGATGTTGCAGAGGCGTGTCAACCAAGACAGTCCTACAACATCCAGAGCCTTAAGGAACTCAGGCGATCTCATCCACCCGGGGCCCTGCCACCAAGGAGTTTTTTGACCACCTCGGTGACTTCAGTCCCAGAGATGGGAGAGCCCACCTCAGAGTCCCCAGGCTCTGCTTCCTCGTGGAAGGCATGTTAGTGGGATTGAGGAGGTCTTGAAGTACTCCCCCACCGACCCTGCGTCAGTGAGGTCAGCAGCGCACCATCCCCACCATATCACGGTGTTGACACTGCACTGCTTCCCCTCCTGAGGCGCGGACGGTGGACCAGAATCTCCTCGAAGCCGTCCGAAAGTGGTTCTCCATGGCCTCTCAAACTCCTCCCATGCCCGAGTTTTTGCCTCAGCAACAACGAAGCCGTTCGCTTGGCCTGCGGTACCTATCAGCTGCCTCCAGAGACCCACAGGACAAAAAGTCCTATAGGACTCCTTCTTCAGCTTGCGGCATCCCTCACGCCGTGTCCACCAGCGGGTTGGGGATTGCCGCCACGACGGCACCGACCACCTTGCCACAGCTCGGTCAGCCGCCTCAACAATAGAGGCACGGAACATGGCCCATTGGACTCAATGTCCCCACCTCCCTCGGGGCGTGGTTGAAGTTCTGCGGAGGTGGGAGTTGAAGCTACTTCTGACAGGGGACTCTGCCAGCCGTTCCCAGCAGACCCTCACAACACGTTTGGGCCTACCAGGTCTGACGCATCTTCCCCACCATGAAGCCAACTCACCACCAGGTGGTGATCAGTTGACAGCTCCGCCCCTCTCTTCACCCGAGTGTCCAAGACATATGGCGCAAGTCCGGCGACCGACCACAAAGTCGATCATCGACCTGAGGCCTAGGGTGTCCTGGTGCCAAGTGCACATATGAACACCCTTATGCTTGAACATGGTGTTCGTTATGGACAATCCGTGATGAGCACAGAAGTCAATAACAAAACACGCTCGGGTTCAGATCGGGGCCATTCCTCCCAATCACGCCCTTCCAGGTCTCACTGTCATTGCCCGTGAGCATTGAAGTCTCCCAGCAAAGCAGGGAATCCCAGAAGGTATGCCCTCTAGCACCCCTCCAGAGACTCCAAAAGGGTGGATACTCCAAACTGCTGTTCGCATACGCACAAACAACAGTCAGGACCCTTCCCCACCCGAAGGCGGAGGAGGCCACCCTCTGTCCACCGGGTAAACCCCAATGCACAGGCTCCAGTGGGGGCAATAAGTATGCCCACACCTGCTCGGCTCTCTCACCGGGGCAACTCCAGAGTGGTAGAGAGTCCAGCCCCTCTCAAGGAGATTGGTTCCAGAGTCCAAGCTGTGCGTCGAGGTGAGTCCGACTATATCTAGCGGAACCTCTCGACCTCGCACTAGCTCAGGCTCCTTCCCCTTCAGAGGTGACATTCCGTCCCAAGAGCCAGTTTCTGTAGCCGAGGATCAGACCGCCAAGGTCCCGCCGCCACCACCCAACTCACACTGCACCCAACCTCCTTGGTCCCTCCCATAGGTGGTGAGCCCATGGGGAGGAGGACCCACGTTACCTCTTCGGGCTGTGCCCGGCCGAGCCCCATGGGTGCAGACCCGGCCACCAGGCGCTTCGCCATCAAGCCCCACCTCCAGGCCTGGCTCCAGAGGGGGCCCCGGTGACCCGCGTCCGGGCAAGGGGAAAGCGTTGTCCAAGGATTTTATTCTTCATCGGAGGTTTGTTGAACCGCTCTTTGTCTCATCCCTCACCTAGGACCAGTTTGCCTTGGGTGGCCCTACCAGGGGCATAAAGCCCAGGACAACATAGCTCCTAGGATCATTGGGACACGCAAACCCCTCCACCACGATAAGGTGACGGTTTAAGGAGGGGTAAAAATACTGTGATATAGAATTTTGGTCATACCATCCAGCGCTAGGTGAGAGGTCAGCTAATAATCAAAATTGGAGATGTTTTGCCTGAGAAGTGTTTCAAAATCTTGTACATTTTGACAATGTTTAATTGTAAATACCACTTTCAGAGCATCGATTAATTTATATTAATATAATTTAGAAAAATACCATGATATAGAATTTTGGTCATACCACCCACCACTCGGGGTAATCAGAACTATGAATTGTGCTATATAAAATAATGTAAATATTTTCTTGTTAACTCCGGTTTCCTCCCACAGTCCAAAGATATGCGGGTTAGGTGCATTGGCGATTCTAAGTTGTCCCTAATGTGTGCTTGGTGTGTGTGTGTGCCCTGCGGTGGGCTGGCGTCCTGCCGTGGTTGGTTTCCTGCCTTGCGACCTGTGTTGGCTGGGATTGGCTCCAGCAGACCCATCACCCCACCTTGACCCTGTAGTTAGGATAAAGCAGGTTGGATAATAGATGGATGGATTTTCTCTTTAGAACCAAACTACTCTAAAAAGTATCATATGAAATAATCATCCATTTAAATACGTGTTCTCATTGAGATTTCCTCTCAATGCACACCATTAGGATGCTTCAGTTAAACAGCTCTGATGCAGATCCAAAAAGCATGCCCTCCGCTATTGTTTCAATAAAATTCACTGTCTCGACACCTTAATTATAATAAAAAGCATCAGTGGGCTGATAGTTGCTAGTTCCCTGGTGGGGAAACGTACAGCAACAGTACAGTACATAGGAGAATGACCTCCCATTAAGCTGTTATAGTCTTAACTACTCACTGTCATAAAATTTGATCGTAAAATTTATATAATGCTTACCAGCAGCACTGTTTCTTAAAAATGTAATCAATGAAGTACGTACAAAGCATTCCTCCATTTAAAGACGGGCAAAGGATTACAACCCAGAAAAGTCATATCTAAGTTACAGAGGGTGGTATTTTAATTCAAAGGCCAAGGCACTGTATTCAAGAGGATAATGGTACTAATGGCAATCTAAAAAGTGCCAGGGATACACAAGCACCATGTCTGACAGCTAATACTGAGTGCATTAAAACTTTGATTATCCATCAGGGGTCGGGACTGAGGCCGTGACTAATACATATATAATACATACACATATACATACATATATATACATATACATACATATATATATATAAACTGCTCAAAAAAATAAAAGGAACACTTTGAAAACACATCAGATCTCAATGGGAAAAAGAAATCCTCCTGGATATCTATACTGAGTATAGACTGGGTAATGTTTAGGAGCGAAAGGATGCCACATCGTTTGATGGAAATGAAAATGATCAACCTACAGAGCCCTGAATTCAAAGAGCGCCCAAAAATCAAGTGAAAAAATTATGTGGCAGGCTAGTCCATTTTGCCAAAATTTAATTGCAGCAACTCAAAATTGTACACAGCACTTTGTATGGCCCCTGTGTTCTTGTATACATGCCCTGAACAACATGGTGCATACTTCTAATGAGATGACAGATGGTGTTGTGGGGGATCTCCTCCCAGATCTGGACCAGGGCATCACTGAGCTCCTGGACAGTCTGAGGTGCAACCTGGTGGCATTGGATGGACCAAAACATAATGTCCCAGAGGTGTTCTATTGGATTTAGGTCAGGAAAGTGTTGGCAGTCAATGGTATCAATTCCTTCATCCTCCAGGAACTGCCTGCATACTCTCCACATGAGGTCCAGGGTATGCGTGCACCAGGAGCCACTGTACCAGCATAGGGTCTGACAATGGGTCCAAGGATTTCATCCTGATACCTAATGGCAGCCAAGGTGCCTTTGTCAAGCCTGTAGCGGTCTGTGTGACCCTCCATGGATATACCTCCCCAGACAATCATTAACCCACCACCAAACTGCTCATGCTGAATGATGTTATAGGCAGCATAATGTTCTCCATGCTTCTCCAGACCCTTTCGCTTCTGTCATGTGCTCAGGGTGAACCTGCTCTCATCTGTAAAAGCACAGGGCACCAGTGGTGCATCTGCCAATTCTGGTATTCTATGGCGAATGCCAATGAGCTACATGCTGCTGGGCAGTGAGCTCAGGGCCCGATGGGGACATGGGGCCCTTGGGTCCCCCTCATGAAGTCTTTCTGGTTGTTTGGTCAGAGACATTCACACCAGTGGCCTGCTGGAGGTCATTTTGTAGGGCTCTGGCAGTGCTCATCCTGTTCCTCCTTGCCCAAAGGAGCAGATACTAGTCCTGCTGATGGGTTATGGACCTTCTATGGCCTTCTCCAGCTCTCCTAGAGTAACTGCTTGTCTCCTAGAATCTCCTCCATGCCCTTGAGACTGTGCAGGGAGACACAGCAAACCTTCTGGCAATGACATGTATTGATGTGCCATCCTGGAGTTGGACTACCTGTGCAGCCTCTTTAGGGTCCAGGTATGCCTCATGCTACCAGTAGTGACACTGACTGTAGCCAAATGCAAAACTAGTGAAGAAACAGTCAGAAAAGATGAGGAGGAAAAATGTCAGTGGCCTCACCTGTTAAACCATTCCTGTTTTGGGGGTCATCTCATTGTTGCCCCTCTAGTGCATCTGTTGTTAATTTCATTAATACCACAGCAGCTGAAACTGATTAACAAACCCCTCTGCTACTTAACTGACCAGATTAATATCCCATAGGTTTCATTGACTTTATGCTATACTCTGATTAAAAAGTGTTCCTTTAATTGTTTTGAGCAGTATGTATACATACATATACACACACACACCATATACATACATACATACATATATATATAAAAATTAACCATATTTTTTATTTTTTAACAATTATTATAATTTTGTGGTATGTTTTGTTGGGGTATGTGTGTATAAGGGGGGTGTATTATTTTATGTATTATATACATACATACATAACCCTAACCCCACACAAAAAATATATATAAAAGAAGTTTTGGGGGAAAAGGTTTGTATGTGTGTATGTTATATATATATATATAAAAAAAACACAAACACACAACCAAAAACACACATAATTTTTAATTTTTAATTTTTAAAATATAATATATACATATATAATAGTTATTAAAATATTTTTATATATATATTATATATAAATATAAAATATAATATATATATTTCATTATTATACATAAAATATCATATATATATACAAAAAATATATATACAAAATATACATATAATATAAAATATATAATATATATATAATATATAAATACATAATAATATTAATAATAATATTAATTTTATTTTATATATAATATATAAAACAAATAATAAATATATAATAATATATATAATTTTATATAAAATTTATAATATATATTTATTATATATATTTTAAATAAAAATATATAATACATATAATATTAATATTTATATAATAAAAGGCAAAAGCCCCCACCACCCTCACCACCCACCACACCTCCAACCCCCCAGGAAAAGGGTAAAATTTTGGCGCCTTTCCCCCAATTACTTACTTTGGGGCAGGTTTCTTTTAAATTCCCCACGCCTAATGGTCATAACTGAAGGTTTTTTTTTCCATTAACGAAAGGGTTGGCCGCAAGCATGGGGGCGAGTTTCGGAAATCATCACGTCCACGAATGGACCACCCAACGAGGGGAAAAACCAGGAAGACACCAAAAAGCGTTTTTAAAAAAAAATGTTTTTTAAAAGAGAAGGCGGAAACAAGGAGGAAAAATATCACATATTCATGACGCTCTCTGAAAGAAAGCAAAAACCCAAATTTTAAATTAAGTTAAAGACAGGCTCCCCTGCTTCACATCCCCAAAGGTAAGGATACAAGTTTTGAGAGGACGGGGATATAAACAAGAGTTTTGACTTTAAAACCCTTTAAAAATTTTGGGGAAGGGGGTTTTGGCGCAAATTGAGATGTGTTTGGGGGGATTGAAGTTAAGGGGGGGAGCCAGCCACATCCTCCCATTCATCCTTTGGCCTGAGCGAGTTGGGCCCAACGCCCCGCAACGGTCAGATCCACCAAAATAAGAAAAATCCACAATTTCACCCGTCTCTATAGAGCTTCCACACGAACCCCCGGCACCATTTTCGGGTTTTCATTGAAACGTTCTATTTTTTTAAATCTTCCTTTTCTTTAAAAAAAAGCTGAGAAGTTTAGCAGTTCATAAGAAAAATAAGAGACCACACTTTAAAAGGTTTTTTGAAGATGATTTGGAACATTACTTTTATCACATCCCACCATTTTACCCCCCACCCTTAGTTTGAGAAGAAGGAAAAAAGAGGTTTAAGAAAAACACCAACGCTTTATGAATAACATTCCATCAATAATTATAAAACCATCCTCCTTCCTTTTAAATTTTTTTCCAATTATTAAAAAACGTGTGAGCAAAGGGGTGACTTTTTTGGAGGAAATTTACAGCAACAATGGTCAATCATGTTATATTATTAAAAAGTTTTTTTTTTATTACTTTTTTAAAATACTCCGCCTAGGGGGGGATTTTTTAAAATATATATATATATACAAAATATCATATAATAATTTAATGACCCCAAAAATGAGACTTTTATATCATGAAGGTCTGCAAAACGTGGTTTCCCCCCCAAAGTGGGCAAGGGTAAGCGGGCCTTGGGCGCTTGACTGGGGTTTTTTGCCTTGAAAATGAGACTTTAAATTTTTTTATCCCCCTGGGGCCTTGGGGCCCCGGGCCCCTTTTTTACACCACGGCAAAAAAAATTTTAAGGCACACACTTTTAAGATAAGGGGGGTTCCAAATTTTATTATAAGAAACCCCAACAGTAGAGGAACAGGCAAACCCCCCATTAATGGCGAACGCCTTTACCAGCCAAAAAGACCCACCCGACGTCCAAAAAGGGGATCATAAGGGAAACATCTCTTCTATATAAAAGAAAAGGAACTTTCCTTTTTTTAAACTTTTTCCTTATCCCAAACCAAAACCTTTTTGCAACACCGGGGAACAAAACTAATTTTTTTTAAATGCCGGTAAGGCACATTACCAGAGGCAAAATTTGAACGTCACATAGAAAATTACTTACCACAGCCGTGGGAGGGCCTTTCAAAAGGGATTACATGAGATGATCCAAAACATTTTAGCTGCGTTAGTTACTTACCTGTTGTGTTACACGTTTTTTAAATGAAATTTTCCCCAAACACCCGTAGTGCTCAATTTCCTGTACTTTTAAAAAGTTTAAAGTTTTACTGTTTAAAACTTATAGACTATATTTTTTTTCTCCCTTGCACTAAATACCAAAATTAAAAATAAAAGTATACACACAAATATAATTTTTAAAATTTTTTTGGGGGTTTTTTATATATTTTTAAAAAAAAATTTTTTAAATTTTATATATATATATATATATTATTTATATATATTTTGTATTTGTAAAATATATAAATTTTTTTTATTATTTTTATATAAAAAAATAAAAATATATTAAATATATATAAAAAATTTGTGTGTGTGAGATGTAGTTGTTATAATATGTGATAGAGATATTATTTATATATTATTTTATTTATTTGTTTTTGATATATATGAAGAGAATAAGTTGAGGTAAAAGAGGTAGATGTGGGGGATTTTTGTGCGTGTGAAAAAAATTTAAGCTCCAACTTAAAAACAGAAAAAGGAGTTTTTAAAGCGGTATATTTTCTGTGCGTTGATTTTAAAAAACTTTGTAAAGTTGTCCAAACATAAAAACTTATTTTTGAAAATTTATGTTTAAAATTTTTAAAATGTTTTTTTCATAATTTTTTAACACACTACCCCCCGTCCCGGGGTATTATATATATATAAAACTCTATATCTTATTTTTCTATATCTATATCTATCTATCCAAACCATATCTATATTTTCCCTACCCTAATATCTATTTTATCTATTTTCCCCTTATATATCTATATCTATCTAACCTTATTCTTATACTTTTATTCATTTTCCCCAACATTATAATTAAAAATTACACCATTAAAATACCACATTAACACCCATAACCATTATTTTAATTTTCTTTTTTGGGCTTTTTTAAAACTATCTCCATCCTGCTTTTTTCATTTTATTTAATTTTAATTTTTAATAATAATATTAATATAAATAATATAATATATATATATACATACACAACTTATAATAATATTTTAAACGAAAATAAAAGAAGGGAGAAGTAGTGTTAAAGGGGAAAAAAAAAAGAAACTTTTTAAAAAAATAACGAAGATGATTGTTAATGAATTTTTTTGCCCTTGATATGAGTGTTGGTTTCATATCTTTTAATATCTATATTCATCTATCTATTATATATATATAAAAAGGAAAAAATCCCCGGTAATTTTAAGCTAAAAAAAAAAGGCATTTTAATAATAACGAAATGATTGAATTGAAATTGTTTTGTAATTGTCATGAGTGTTGCTGGTATATATATATATATATATATATATATATATATATATAATATATATATATATATATATATATATATAAAAAAAAAAACAAAAAAAACACACACCAAAACACACAAAAAATATATATACATATAAAAATATATAACACATCTATATACATATATAACAGTTATATATAAAAACATATACATATATATAAAACACATACTGTATATATACACACACAATATATATAAAATACTGTATATAAAAATATATACATATCTACATATATACTGTATATACACAATATATATAAAATCTATATATATATTTCCACATATATATATATTTAGGGGGGGACGGGTTTAAAAAATTAATCCAAAATTAGGGTTGTGAAGAATTAATTTTTGATTAATCGATTTTTGCACACGAAAATTTTGGGCCCCAAATTGAAATTTTTTTTTTTTTTTTTTTTTTTTTATTATTTAAAACGGTTTTAGGGGCCTTAGAATCAAAAAAAGACAGGACATGAAAAAAATAAGTTTTTTAAATTTTTAAAAAAAAATTTTTAAAACCCTGCATTTAACCAAAAAGAAAAAAAAATATCATCCCTGGTTAAAATTGGGCAGATTTAAAAAATAAAGTGGTAGTTTGGACTTTAAGTACATTTTCAGAATAGTATTGTTTTTAAAAATCCCCACCTTTCACCATAAAGGGTTTTTTTTTTAAAAAAAAACAGAAACATAAAAGGTAATTTGACCAGCTTATTTTTTAAACCTGAGTAACATTAAAAAAAAATTTTTTTGGGCCATTAGGCTAAAACAGTGTGATCATTGAACATTTTGTAATTAGAGGGTTTTTGGGGAATTTTCTTAACGGTCACCAAAAGGTCCAATGACCCCCAGTAAGACCCAAAAGTCCGCTTGTAAGGGCATCAAATTTTATTTTGCTTTTCAGTGGGCCAAAAAACCCAAAAGTTTTACGGTTTAAATTTTTTAAAGGGATCAGTCGAGGAACGGGGGCTTTTTTCCCAAATTTAACATTTTTGTAGCTGTGATGTAAAATGTAATAAAAACCCCAGGAAATCGCATTGACAAAAGTTCCCCCCTTTTTTGGGAATTGAAAGGGGATTAAATGCTTTTTTTTAACGCGGAGGAGAATTAAGCTTCTCAACTGTGCTTGTGTTTAAAAAAGGGGAAAATTTTTAAAAAAATAAGGGAAAGGGATTCCCCTAAACCAAATTTTTTTTCCCAACGCCCCAAAACCAAGGAGATGCGGGAAAAATAAATCGAAACGTATTTTCCCTCTCGAATCGAACTCGAAGGGGAAGAGGGAAGATTTCAAAAATTTTTTCGGGTGGTTTCATTCTTGCTAAAGATGTATTAGAATCTTTATATATAAAATTTATATATATCCCCGGGTATGGGAGTGGAGAAGTAGAAGTTATAAAAAAAAAAGGGAAATTTTAAAAAAATAAGGAAACATGATTGTCAAATAAAGAAAATTGTTTTGTGAGTGTTATTGAATGTTGCTGTCATCAAGGATTTGATTATCATTATTTCTTTAAAGGGCTCGGATTTGTGGGGATGTTTTCTTAACCCCCCGGGGTTTGTCAATCCCCGGAAAGATAAGAGGTTTCATTATGGATTATTTCCCCCTTCCCGCATCAATAAACAGCCCGGCCCCCTTTTTATCTGTGAGGGAAAAACCCGAGCACGGGGTTTTTTTTTTTTTACCGCCCTTTTTAAAGGGGACATTCTTTTTTTTCCCAAACCGCGGTGCTTTTTTTTATAGCTGAAATTTTGGGAATATGATTGTATGTATAAGACCCCCATTTTTTTTTTTGCTGCCTTCTCAATTGTGTAATTGGTTTTTGTTCAGCCCCTTTTTGGGAACTGTTGTTTTTGCCCGTGCACCGCGCGGTTAAATGGGTAGTTTCTTCCACCAAGGGTTTCCCCGGGTGTACTGGTGCCATCCAATGTCAGCTAAGCCCCGGCACTTAAAAGTTTCTCTCGAGTTTCAAATTTTCCAAAGCACCCCCTGACCATCCATTTTCCTCTGATAAGAAAGGGTCCTTCCCCGTGAATATTTACCGCAGGTTTTTTTGGTTGAGCTGATGGACGGCCTTATATGGGCAGGCCCCAAATTACAAACCCCAGTGGCAGCCTGTCAAAGGAACTTAATTTAAAAAAAACTTTACGGGTTTACGCCTTTTCTTTTTTCCCCAGTAGCTGTACTTATGAATATGCTTTTTATGACCCCTTTTTATAATGTTTTTTTTGCCTTTCAATTTTGAAATTTTTAAGGGAGTTTTTTTTTCTCACTTTCCCAGGAGGGCGTGATGATTGCCACCTAAACTCCGCCCCCCCCGCCATCTCCAACCAAGACTCCATTCCCTTATATGGGTTTGTTTCCAAGGGGCCTTACGCCGTAGAATTTCAAAAGAAACCCGCCCAAATTTTGTGGGGAAGCTGAAGGAATGCCCGCCAAAAATTTTAGCCTTCTACCCACACGGAAGTTGGGGAATTAGTGATGAGTCAGGGGTGAGGGTTTTTTTTATTAGTTAAAACATATATATACATATATATACAAAATATACATATACATATATATAATATATATACAAATATATACATATACATAATATAATAAAATATATATACATATATAAAACAAAATATATAATATAAAATATATAATATACATATACATAATAATTTCATAACATATCTTAATAATAACAAAATAAATTTCTAAAAGAATACCAAGGCCCTTTGCAGCGGAGGGTAGGGGTTAAAGAAGGTACAAAAAAAAAAGGAAAAAAATTTTAAAAAAAACAAAAATGATTGTTAATGAATTGTTTTGTCATTGATATGGGGTTTTTTTTTATATCTCTCCCCTCTCTCCCTATATATAATATAATTTATAAAAATTTTTAAAAATTAATAAAAAAAAAAATTATAAATAATAATATATATATATATATTATACATATATTATATTACATAAAAATTAATTTTCATAAAAATATAAAAAAAAAATACTATACAAAATACATACATATATAATAATACATATAAAATAAAACATAATAATAATAATTATTACAACATAATAATATTATTAATATTATATATATAATATATATATATATATATATATATATATATAAAACAACATATACTTGTGTGTATAGCTTTTTATTTGTGTGTGAGCCGGTCATTTAGTGCGGAGAAATAAAAAAATAGTCTATAAGCTTTAAAAAGTAAAAAATTAACGCTTTTAAAAATACAGGTACATTGAGCCACTGGAGGGTTATGGGGAAACTACATTTTAAAGACGGTGTAAACAAAAGGGAAGTAACTAACAGCAGCTAAAATGTATATGGATCATCTCCCGGGAGGGTCCTTTTGAAACGCCACACGACGGTTTTGGTATAGAAATTACATTTTTTGTGAACGCCTTTTTAAATTTTTGCCCGGGAAAAGTGCCTTACCGCATTTAAAGAAAAAATTTGTTTTGTGTCCTCTGCAGTGTTGGGGGGGAAAACTTTTTGGGTTTAATAAAGGAAAAAATTGAAAGAAAGGAAAAGGGTATTTTTTTTTATATAGTATAAAAGATGTTTCGACGAGGGTCGGGTTTTGGGGAAACCGTGGGGCTTTGTAGACTGGTGGGGACGCCCCCGCCATTAATTGGGTGGGGAAAAGCAAAAAAAAAGTGTGAAAATTTCCTTAATATTTTTATTTGGGGGTGAAAAAGGGGCCCGTGGGTTTTCACCCCTTTTCTGGGCTATAGCGCAGGGGAGGTAAAAAAATTTAAAAATGCTCACTTTGACTTGGCAGGCAGTCACGCCTCAAAGGCCGGGGAAACTATGACCCCTGGGGGTGGCTGCCCCGACTTTTTTGGGGAGGAGACCCGTTTTTAGATTGTTTATGATATCAAAAATCTTAGCGATCTTCGGAGGTCATTCATATAAATATATATATATAAAATACCCGCTACCGTGGGGAAAAAGAAAATGGTTAAAAATAAAGGAAAAAAAAAAAGGAAACATTTTTTAAAAATAACGCACATCATTGACATTGCTGAGGTTGGGTTCATATATGCCTGCCTCCAAAAAAGTCACCCGCTTTTCTCTTACTTTTTACCGCTCATTTAATCATGGCTAGTGGGGGGAAAAATTTTAAAAAAGAAGAAGGAGGATGGCTTTTTCCAAAAAAATTATTCAATGGCAATCGATTATTTATAAAGCTTGGGAAAATTTAACTGTTTATCTGTGTTAACCTCATATTTTTTCATACTTTCCCCCAAACCTAAAGGGGGGGGGGTAAAATGAAAATTGGGGTGCGCTTACCCCAAAGTAATCTGCTTGTAATGCAAAGTGTGATTAAATCATTATTTTTTAATCAAAGGACATATGCATCGCTTTTTGGGGCTTTTGGTTTAAAAAAAGGAAAGTTTTTAAAAATAATGAAAAAAATTGTCAATTTTGACCTTTGTAAGTAGTGCCCCGGGGGATTTTGGAAACTCTAGAGACAGCGGGGTATTAACTTGTATTTTTCTGTGAGTATTTTGAAATCTGACAAAAATTGTTTGAAGACGGGAATAGTCGGGGCTC